>NC_142937.1:62658162-62660662 GCF_046866305.1 Octopus bimaculoides | reverse complement strand
ACCTTTGACTTTGCTGCCTTCCCCTCCACCACCATCGCCACTGTCTTTCACATCACTTATTATCACCATTTTCCCTGACTGCTTCAGCTACCATCACCACCACCACCTCTATCGCCACCATCTCTATCGCCACCACCTCTATCGACACCACCTCTATCGCCACCACCTCTATCGCCACCACCTCTATCGCCACCACCTCTATCGCCACCACCTCTATCGCCACCACCTCTATCGCCACCACCTCTATCACAACTACGGTTCATACTATCACAACTACGGTTCATACTATCACCCCATTACCATTACAACTGTAAGTCTATTACTGTCTCTATACCTATCATTACTCTCTCCCCAACATGAGCAATAGTAGGAGTGTCAATGAATAGTGAGAGAGGGGGGAGTCGAAGTGTGACACACTGACACACAGAAATTAATTTTCACATTTATTATATAAGATATATATATATATATATATACATACACAACAGGCTTCTTTCAGTTTCCATCAACCAAATCCACACAAAAGCTTTAGTTAACTTCAGGTTATAGTAGAAGACACTTATCCAAGGTACCACTCAGTGGGGACTGAACCTGGAACAATGTGGTAGGTAAGCAAACATCTTACCACACAACCACACCTATCAAAGACAAAGCAGTGCATATATGATAATAACATCCTCGCCGATTGTGTCTGAATAATTGTGGCATCTTTAATATGTAAGCATATTCGAGGATTATCTGTTGCTGTCGGTCACTGGAAATCATGATTGGCTTCATAATTATTCAACCATTATTCTCTGGGAACATTTTTCCTCAAAGTGTGTAT
This sequence comes from Octopus bimaculoides, assembly GCF_046866305.1. Lineage (NCBI taxonomy): Eukaryota > Metazoa > Mollusca > Cephalopoda > Octopoda > Octopodidae > Octopus > Octopus bimaculoides. The sequence goes on along the minus strand of NC_142937.1, from coordinate 62,659,836 downwards.
CTACTTAATCATAAAATATTCACTCATTGTTAACTTTTGCGAGTGACAAGAAATAATCTTTCCGAAAGCCACAACTGCATTGCAACAGTAAGATAAGATCAAGGTTGTACTCTGTGCTGTGATTGGCTGGTTGAGGACTGATGAGGATACTGAGGACTGCTGTCAACCATTCATTTTCAATGTTGCCATATGTCATAATTTTTTTTTTGTTTTTTGGTGGAGTTTTCTCTCTTAGTCTTTGTCAAGCTAAACAATGTACCCACCCACCCACCCACCAACCAACCAACCAGCCAACCAGCCAACCAACCAACCAGCCAACACACCAACGTCTTAACAGTTTTTGTCCTGTTGTCTTGTGGATGAATCAACAAGGGAAGTCTACTGCAGTGAACACTACCATTTTCTGACCATGACAACATCCAGAACATTGTTGTGTTCACTGGTGGTGGAGGCGGTGGTGATACTGCTTCTTCTTCTTCTTCTTCTTCTTCTTCTTCTTCTTCTTCTTCTTCTTCTTCTTCCTCTTCTTCCTCTTCTTCCTCTCCTCCTCCTCCTCCTCCTCCTTCTCCTCTTTCTCTTCCCTCTTCCTTTCTCCTTCTTCCTTTCTCCCTCTTCCTTCCTACCTCTCCTCCTCTTCCTTCTCCTTTTTCTCCTCCTCATCCTCCTCCCCTTTTCTTCTTCTTCTTCTTCTTCTTCTTCTCCTCCTCCCCTTCCTCCCTCTTCCTTCCTCCCTCTTCCTTCCTCCCTCTTCCTTCCTCCCTCTTCCTTCCTACCTCTCCTCCTCCTCCTCCTCCTCTTCCTCCTCCTCCTCCTTCCTCTTCCTCCTCCTCCACTTCCTTCTTTTTCTCTTCCCCTCCTTCTCCTTTTTCTCTTCCCCTCCTCCTCCTCCTCCTCCTCCTCCTCCTCCTTCCCTTCTTCTTCTTCTTCAACCCAAATCAATCCTGTTTGAACAGACTTCTGATCAAAGACACTCCAGCTTTCTTTTTTCACTTTTCATCAGACAGTCTATCCAAGATCACGTCATCCATCCAATAAATCCTTTCCCAAGATTCCAAGATGTGACTCAAAGGATTTCACTGTCATCACATAGAATCACCCACATGATAGTAGTAGTGCTCAGGTCATTGCAGTAGTCTTCCCTTGTTGACTCACTTTTCTCTGCTGTTAGTGAGGACAGGGCTGTAAAGCTGAGGAGCATCTCACTGGGTTTCAATTTCAAGTTAAATTCCACCAGCAGGGAAAGTTACACACTATAGACCAGCTTTCTGTCCAGGAGAATGATTCTTTTCTCATCTATTTTATGTAAGAGAGTCACCTAACTAACATATGACCAAAGGCATTCTAGCTTTGATGATCCAGTGACAAAGGTAATGTCTCAAAAACATGTCATTCTAGCTTATGACATCTCTCTCTCTCTCTCTCTCTCTCTCTCTCTCTCTCTCAATCTCTCAGTTATTACCAATGTCCGAAAATACTTAAAATAATAAGTGAAAGGAATGAGAGAATAACAATGCATAAACTGGATTTGAACCTACATTATATCATTAATTGGACTGGAGCTTGCCACCACTTAACATTGCTAGTAACTGTTCCTTCTTAACTCAGACTATGGAACTCTTGAACTGGTTTTTATATGATAACTGCTTCAGTTTAGAATGAATTTATATTATATGA
>NC_142937.1:62620662-62653162 GCF_046866305.1 Octopus bimaculoides | reverse complement strand
GCACACACACACACACACACACAAACTCTGTTAAATTATATAAGGTGTCCGAATTGTAATGATAATAGAATTTCGAACTGAAAATTTGTCAATGCTGAAGCACCTCTGGGCAAACATTATCCATTGTGTAATTTTTGTTGGTGCTGAAATGAATAAATTGTCACTGCCTCCAACTCATAAGCAAGCAACATAGAGTTGGCCATGGGAGAAGCATGTAGTAGAGAGATCAAGTTCAACTTGAGGGATTGACCCTGAGATTTGTTAATTGAAATACCAAAACTTAATTTGACTGGAAACTGAAGAGTCTTAAATTCTTAAATTCAAATGGAACATCTGTAGGTATGAGAGGAATTTTTGGAATAAATACATTTTTCTCCTTTGTGATTACCTTTTATAATTGTTGCCTGTAGGACATGGGACTTCAAGGAAATAACAATTAAGTGAGTTCCATTGCATAGATAAGATGGGTCAAGATTTATAAGCCACATAATGGGAGCACCCAGATTTAGTGTCAAGTTATGTGGTGGCATTCCAGTGGGTTTAAGTGTGTTCAAAAATTCAACAGGTTATTGAACAACCTGATCTTGATCGACTGTTGTCAATTGATCGAAAAGTTATTTCTGATGTATCTGTAAACTTTTGAAGAAGTTCATGATTGAGTTTATCAACCATTTCATTAGTTGTTGGAGCTAGTATAGCTCTTTCACATAGCCAGTTTATATCAGTGTAATTGACAGATAAATTAGGAAATACTTTATCCATAAAATCTCTAAGAGAAAGTATCATTTGACTGCATGTAATTTCATGTAGCTGGAGTCTTGAGTTGAATGTTAATATCTCATTACCAATCTTAAGAAGCTCATATGATAACTTTGTAGAAGTACCCTAATGTTGCTTGTAAGATGAAGTTTCTTCACATGTCTCCAAAGGTACGATTTTTTGAAGCATGCATTGACCACATCAGCTTTTGATCCTTTAGGGATAACTGGCAATGTTTGATGAAAATCTCCTGCAAGAAGAACTGTTACTCCTCCCATAAGCATGCAGTTGCTTTTTAAGTCTTGGAGGATATGGTAAAGTACCTCTGGAGCTCCACGATGTGACAGAACACTCATCCCAAGCAATAAGGCAAGTTTGTTGGAGAACTGTTGTCATTGCAGAGTTTTTGGAAATGCCGCACATTTGAGATTCTTTAACTGCAAGGTTTTGAAGGAGCTTGAACATGGAATGAGCAGTTCTTCCCCCACTGAGGAGGGTAGCTGCAATATCAGATGCAACTCTGGAAGAAGCTTAGATTTTATTTCCTCCCATTTAGGATTGCAGGTGAAAGTGATGAAAAGATCTAGTTTTCCATATGTATTGACATATGTCATCTTGTGTTCATTTGTGCATATATCAAAGACCACCTCTGAATGACGATGAGAGGATTATAAGTTGCCCATGTTTTGAATATCATCATGTCATCAGAGCATCTTAGAGATAAACATAGTTTTAAGCCCTTAACTTTTTATGATTATTACGAATGTAGAGGAGATGCTGACTCACAACTTTAGCATACATATCAATCAGGCACTGCTGAAATAGATCACGATACATGTGTAATTGATTTGATTGTTCTGGTCTTAACATCAGTTAGTAAGAATAGAAGTTATTTCATGACACCATTTTGTTTGTAATTGGCTCTCCTGTTGCAGGTTCAGTCTGTGGAATATTGAAATGATAGCCATCTTGTCCATTCCACAAAATAAGAGGATACTGGAGAGCATCATAAGAGGGATGAATCTGTGAAACATGTTTAAGGTTGTGATCTCAAGCATGAATGAGAATATCACGATTTTAATGGGGATCACCGACCATAAGGATGGCTACTTCATTAGATGTGGGCTCATTAAGAAAACGTAAAATGTCCTTTACTATAGTTTATTATAGACGTAACGAACATGGAAACACACACACTCATAGAATTGATAATATTGAAAACAGCAAAATATACATACACAAAGTTCAAGCAAAACAAAATGTCGTCAATATAGGTAGTATAGTAATGCTATAAAAATTCTTTTTAGGGAATATTTCCAAAAGAAGTATTCCAGCATCGGAAAGTCACCAATTTAGCAAAAATTACTCTGCGTCACCAATGTAACAATGTACAGAAAGTCAACATTTATTTGGAACATATACTAAATGTTATAAAATTCAGGAGTGAATGTCATGGTAAAGAAAGTCAAGCTCCAAGAAAATTCAGAAGGCATAATTCAATTATTCATACAAAAATAATTTATCATTTTATAATTTTTCAATGAGTGCTGAACAAAGTGTGCACAAAGGAATATGTTGCTGTTGCAAACATTAATTAATTTAGAACAGGATGTATGTAGCAAGACATAAATTAATTTAACATCACTTACTATATAATTTAACTGTTTAAGTTTATAGGCTGTAGAATAAATACTGACTAACGTAGTAAAAAGGTTGTGTAGCATTGAATACTAACTCTGTTAAAGCATCATAGCAGGAATATAAGGATGCTAGGACTGTTAAAAAAGCGTTATCTTCAAACTGTTTATAAGGATTGGAATAACATTTCTGTAATTATATTGAAAGAGCCACTAAGGCTTTCTCCTTTGCCAAGTTTCCGAATTTTTATAATAACCAGAATAAAATTCTTTTTTCAGATATATTTGCTAGTATTGTGAGTGCTGTGAAATCAGCCAAATCTTCGTGTTAGTTATAAAAATCGGAAATAATATTTCAGCCCATAAATAGAGATAATTGTTAATGTTGTTTAAATCACAATTCTCCATGATTAAAAGGAAAATCCAAACAGTGGTACTTCAAAATGAACGCTGTTGTTCATTCAACATCCATGCCACTACTAAACTAAACTCTTGGTGCATTTCACTGTTGGACGGTACAGTCACATACATATACTAAGACAGACACACACAGACATACATTCTTGCACACCTTAGGCCTATCTCTGTGTGTCTGTCTCTGCCTTTAGATGTGTATGTGTGTGTGTGTGTCAGTTGTCACAAAAATGTATGTATACTGACAGACACATACACCCTTACATACACTCATACACATATACTTCTCAGTCATCAGTCTAATATACGTAATGAATGCACAAACACACACACTGACAGACACATACACACTCATATAGAAAACGTGATGTGATGATGGCATAAAATGACTTTTACAATAGTTGACTTTTAGAAAGATGATAATGTTAAATTTTTGTAATGTGAATATGTAAATGAAAATAAAGTTTATTCGGTAGCCGAAAGATTACTGAATCTTTTGATACTCCATACATCAAGATCGTGAAGTCATATGGCTTAGTGGTTAGAGCAGTAGAATTGCAGTCGAGGGATCATGGGTTCGAATCTCAGACCGGGCGTTGTGTGTGTTTATGAGTGAAACACCTAAGCTCTATGCAGCTCCAGAAGAAGGTAATGCAAACCTTCTACTGACTCCTTCGCCACGACTTTCTCTCACTCTTTCCTCCTGCATCTAGCAGTTCACCTGCGACAGACTAGCATCCCATCCAGGTGGGGAACCTACACGTCAACGAAACTGGGAAACTGGCCCTTATGAGCCAAGCATGGCTCAAGAAGGAACAAACAGCAACATATGTCAAGATTGGCAACTAAGTTTTCAAATGCATAAGGAACATATGCACATGCACACGCACACATACACACGCACACATACACACGCACAAACTCTGCTTTATATATATATATACATGTGTGTGTGTGTGTGTGTGTGTGTGTGCATGTGCATGTGCATATGTTCCCTATATATATATATATATGATCACAATGTTCATGTCCTTCCCTTTTATTCAGACATATGGGTGACAGTAATAGATTGGAAAAGTGTTACCTCAGGTATTTCAAATAACTTTTACCTGACAGAAACTTGGGTTGCTGCTAATATAACAACTCTAAATAATAGTGAAGTGATTTTTATTGTAACTTGGTAGTTAGGATAAGACATTCTTGGCTACAGGGCCATGATTTCAAATACAACTTTAAATACTATTTTATGTGCCTCGGGCAAGTGTCACTTGATTTACCTAGGCAAAGGATTAATTTTTAAATGAGGTATTGTCACACCGATAAGGGATTCTTAATCTTTTCAACTGGTGATCAAATAAAAATGAAGTTACTGCTTTTCTTTGCTTAGAATGTTTTAAAGGAAACTATGTTTTAAAAATTTAGAAGAAACATATTTCATCTATTACTTATCTTGTTTAATTAACCATAATTAGGTGTAACAGGAGATGCAATGGCCCAGTGGTTAGGGCAGCGGACTCGCGGTCATAGGATCACAGTTTCGATTCGTAGACCAGGTGTTGTGAGTGTTTATTGAGCGAAAACACCTAAAGCCCCACGAGGCTCCGGCATGGGATGGTGGCGAACCCTGCTGTACTCTTTCACCACAACTTTCTCTCACTCTTACTTCTTGTTTCTGTTGTGCCTGTAATTCAAAGGGTCAGCCTTGTCACACTGTGTCACGCTGAATATCCCCGAGAACTACGTTAGGGGTACACGTGTCTGTGGAGTGCTCAGCCACTTGCACGTTAATTTCACGAGCAGGCTCTTCCGTTGATCAAATCAACTGGAACCCTCGACGTCGTAAGCGACGGAGTGCCAACACAACAGTTGTAACAAAATTTTTGATTAACATGTTTCTGAAAATAGATTTTCTAAAGCCTTAAACCCTTTAACATTCAGATAACTCTTTCAAATGAAATGCTTATTTATTCACATTGCCTTGAATTAACCATCCACTATCTTGTGGCTTCAGAATATGAATGATGTGGTTGTTTATTTTAACTATGACATTGTAGGGTAAGTGTGAGAGGTTGGAGATCTGGTCAGTTTGAACATATGAGGCAGAATATTTTGGTTGGATATGGTTGGTTAAGCTGTTAGCATTCAGATTACTTTGTCAAATGTAATATTTATTCCCATTTTTTGAATTAATCATGTATTATCTCATAATGTCAAAAATTGTAATGACGTGATTATTTTATTTTTAGAATGACATTGTAGGGTAGATGTGAAAGACAGGATATGGTCAGTTTGAACATAAAAAATAGATAGAATATTTTGGCTGGATAGGGCCAGCTTAAATACTAAATGATTAGATAGATTTTCTAAGGCTTTAACCCTTTAGCAATTAAACTGGCCATATTAGGCCAAATATTCGACCAGTTTTAGACTCAAACTAACAAAAATTAAGCCCCTCACTGCTACCCAGCAATATCATTCTAAAAATAAACAGTCTCATCTTCAAAATCTCAAAGCAATGAGATAATGCATGATTGATTTGGAACAATCTGAATAAATAAGAATTACATTTGACATCTGAAGGCACATGGCTCAGTGGTTAGAGTGTCAAGCTCACAATCATGAGGTAGTGAGTTCTATTCCTGGACTGGGTTGTGTGTTATGTTCTTGAATAAGACACTTTATTTCATGTTACTTCCAGTTCACTCAGTTGTAGAAATGAGCTGCGATGTCACTGGTGCCAAGCTGTACCGGCCTTTGCCTTTCACTTGGATAACATCAGTAGTATAAAGAGGGGAGGCTGGTATGCATGGGCAACTACTGACCTTCCATAAGCAACCTTACTCGGACTTGTGACCTGGAAGTTAACTTTCTAGGTGCAATTCCATGGTCATTCATGACTGTAGGAGATCTTTAATCTTTACATTTGACAGAATAATCTGGATGATAAAGCTTTAAATTATTGCTTGTAAAACCCACAGTGCACCTAAACAACTATTGCAGATCACAAGTTACTGTTAGAGTCAGTGAGGGAAATGGATTTTAGGGATTAGATGTATGCTAAGGTCTTTGAGGCTGGGGTTGGAAATAAGTGGGGATTTGACTCTATAATTCCACCACCTCTTGGGAGCAGAGAAATAGGTGAATGCCATTTCCCTTCTAACCTGCATCATTTCCATCACTGGCAATGGTACACCACTTAAGAATCTCTGGTATTGAGACTACAAGACAGTGCTGTCTTAAGGCAGAGGCATACAAAACTGTTGCCCAGGGGCCCTCAGGGATCCGGGAGTCGAATTCAGATCTATGTATATTGTGGCATGCTGTCAATAAATAAATAAATATCACAGGACTCAGTACATTGATTGCTTGAGGGCTTACACTGTTGCTAAGACAGTCCTGCTACAGGTTGATGAATGAAACCCAACTACAGCCATGGTGGTTGTTTCTTAAGCAAGATATTTAACTTTTCTAGCAATGCTCAAATTCTATACTAAGAAATCATTTTTCTTCACACAGGCATGTAATCTCATATAATTTAAAGACAATTCAAGAGCAATATTGCAGTAGTCAGGTTTTTCTAATGAACATAGATTTTGTTTATTGAATAATAAATCTCATTTCCAACCTTCTGAGGTCATAAGTTATATAACTAAGATATAGTTAACTCATCAGATAATAGAACCCTCTTCACAAACTCCAATTCATTCAAAATTTATTTCTGTATGATTTCCACTACGCCATATGCCCGTGGGCATATGGCATAGTGGTTATGAGTGTGGGCTACTAACCCCAAGATTCCAAGTTCGATCCCAGGCAGTGACCTGAATAATAATAATAATAATAATAATAATGATAATAATAATAAGAATAATAATAATAACATCGAAAAGTATCTTAGGAATGAGAACCCAGGTTAGAAATTTCCCCAAGACACCTGGTGAAGGCTGGAGGGTATATCAGCCGAAATGTTGTGTTAACAAAAAACAAGATGACAACAAATATCCATCAAATGTAAATAATGTACACAATTCCTCATCTCTTAAATATAGAACCTAATAGACAGATAGAAAGAAAGAAAGAAAGAAAGAAAGAAAGAAAGATAGATAGATAGACAGCTAGCTAGCTAGATAGATAGATAGATAGACAGACAGACAGATAGATAGATAAATAGATAGATAGATAGAATAATACAAATGAAGGGAATATGAAACAGGTAGTTGGACAATGTGAGAAATTACAACAGATAAATGAAAATTCAAAAGTTGGGAGACAAAATGTTGAACATATAAAATAAATGGACACAAAATGCTGTGCACAGAGAATATTGTACACCAAAAAGAAAAAGTAGAAGAGAAGAAAAGTAGACTGATCTTTTGGAAGAACCCTTTGTTTGAAGTAGAGGATGAAAAAAAATAAACTAGAAAAAACAAAACAAGAAATAATAGTTGTTTAAAGCACATGAGTGCCTCTCTCCAGTATATCCTGTAGAATATATACATATATATATATATATATATATATATATATATATATATATATTGTGTGTGTAAGGCGCAGGAGTGGCTGTGTGGTAAGTAGCTTGCCTACCAAGCACATGGCTCTGGGTTCAGTCCCACTGCGTGACACCTTGGGCAAGTGTCTTCTACTATAGCCTCGGGCTGACCAAAGCCTTGTGAGTGGATTTGGTAGATGGAACCCTGTCGTATATATGTATATATATGTGTGCATGTGTGTTTGTGTGTCTGTGTTTGCCCCCCCCCCCTCCAACATCGTTTGACAACTGATGCTGGTGTGTTTATGTCCCCGTAACTTACCAGTTCGGCAAAAAAGACCGATAGAATAAGTACTAGGCTTACAAAGAATAAGTCCTGGGGTCAATTTGCTCGACTAAAGGCGGTGCTCCAGCATGGCCGCAGTCAAATGACTGAAACAAGTAAAAGAGTAAAAGGAGTAAGAGTATATATATATATATATATATATATATATACATACATATTTGTGCATGTGTTTGTGCATGTGTTTGTGTATCTGTGTTTCTGTCTGTTTGTCTCCTACCACCTCTTGACTTGGGTCTGTGTGTGTTTGTTTGCATGTGTGTGTAAGTATAGAATACATATATTTGTGTGTGTTTGTGTGTGCATATGTTTGTATGTGTATGAGGGTGTGAGTATAGAATATATATATGTGCATATGTCTGCATGTGTGGGAGTATGTGTGTGTTTGCATGAGTGTATCTGTCTGCCTGTCTGTCTGGCTAGCTGGCTGGCCGGCTGCCTGCCTGCCGGTGTGTTGTGTTCTGTGTGTGTGAGTTCAGATTTACAGACATGATGTGTAGAGAATATATCTTGTTAAATTATATAATTGTTAAATTAACAGTGACCTGGATTTCTGCCGAGTGAAAGCTGTTTGAAATTAGCTGAGGTTACGCCTTTCCAGTCTACCACTGTCACCCATCTGTCTAAAACATAAAAAGAAACGTAAGGAAAAACGATACATTGAATATTGTAGTCATATACATGTGCATATACACACACACACACACACACACACACACACACGCACATATATATATATTAAGCCTGAAAAACAGGCAGATTGGTCACATTTGGAATGATCTAGTTCATAGGTTTACTCAGTCAGAGCTAGCCTGGGGCTAAATAACAACAGCTACTATATCTGAGAGGGAATAAATGAACGAAATATATGTATGCACACGCGCGCACACACACACACACACACACACACACATACACACACACATACACACTCACATATTCATTTAAGATATTTGCAAACATTTTAGAAGTTACTCTGGGACTTCATGTTATGTATGTGGGTCAGTCTATGTTTGTGTGTGTTTGTGAGTATATGTTTGTGTGTGTGTGTGAGTATGTGCTTGTGTGTATGTATGTATGTATGTATGTGTGTGTCTGCGTGTGCGTGCATGTATGCATGTGTGTTTAGGCATAAATTAATGAATACACAATACACATAATAAACTTTTATATTTCCCCACCAAAAATATATGTATATATCATTATTTATTTAAAATCATCTGGGGTAATAAGTTCATAACATGCATTTCAAAGCTCCTCTACAGTTTTTGGCTATCATATGCCTTCATACAGCAGCTTTATTCCTCTTGCTGGAAATGTGTGGAAATCTGTTAGTGGATGCAGAATTTTTTTTTTAAATTTATATAACAAGATGAAATTAACACACACACACAGCATGTGCGCATATGCACACACACATATGCACAACACACTAAACACATAAAAACACACATATACGTGCATATATACATATTCTGCAGATTTGTGATTGAGGCCTGCTCATTCCATCTTCTTTTATGAATTTAAGAGCCCTATCTACTCGCTGGCGGTAACCCGCCCTCCCACCCCCTCCACCGGAAGTTCATTCCTCTGTCATCCCACCCCCTCCACCGGAAGTTCATTCCTCTGTCATCCCAACCCCTCCACCGGAAGTTCATTCCTCTGTCATCCCACCCCCTCCACCGGAAGTTCATTCCTCTGTCATCCCACCCCCTCCACCGGAAGTTCATTTCTCTGTCATCCCACCCCCTCCACCGGAAGTTCATTCCTCTGTCATCCCACCCCCTCCACCGGAAGTTCATTCCTCTGTCATCCCACCCCCTCCACCGGAAGTTCATTCCTCTGCCATCCCACCCCCTCCACCGGAAGTTCATTTCTCTGTCATCCCACCCCCTCCACCGGAAGTTCATTCCTCTGTCATCCCGCCCCCTCCACCGGAAGTTCATTCCTCTGTCATCCTGTCAACCTCGGCTGTCTCCCGGAACCCATCTAGTGGCCTTGGCCATCCTCTCCCCTACCTTTGGGTAGCGCATTAAGGTTGAGAAATGTTTGCAGGTTGTAGGTACTGTTTTGCTTATGAATTCTTCCAATTGCAAGTTTTCTTTTCAGGTACACGACACTGCTTTTCCCCTTCCCAGGCTACAGGCCCACACCCCCAACACGCATACTGTTAGGATTGGCACTCTCAACGTCGGCACGCTGAAAGGTAGATCTGGTGAAATTGTTGAGATGCTTGAACGGAGATGCGTAGATATGTGCTGCATCCAGGAAGTAAGATGGAGAGGAGGTTCTGCAAGGTTCCTCACAGGCAAAGAACACAGGTACAAGATTTTCTGGGCAGGGAACACTGACGGGGTCGGGGGCGTAGGAATACTTCTAGCGGAGAAATGGGTGGATAAGGTAATCGAGGTCGTTAGAGTAAGTGACAGAGTACTTAAGATCAGACTAGTGCTTCATCATAGATTAGCTACTGTCATCTCAGCCTATGCACCTCAACCTGGGCTACCAGATGGTCTGAAAGACCAATTCTATGACACCCTCTTGCAAACTACCTCGTCGACGAGTGACAGGGACCTTCTCTTTGTGGCTGGAGACTTCAACGGTCATGTCGGACGTCGTGCTGGGGGCTTCCATGGCATACATGGAGGCTATGGCTTCGGTTCCCGCAACGAGGAGGGAACCAGACTGCTGGAGTTCTGTGATGCAACCAATCTTATGGTCTGCAATACCAACTTCAGGAAACCTGCCAGTCACCTAGTCACCTACCGCTCCGGCAGACACTCTAGCCAAATCGACTACATCCTCGCCAGAAATAGGGAAAGAGGGCGGCTTATAAATGCCAAAACTTACCCTGGCGAAGAATGTACCCCACAACATAGATTAGTAGTTAGCGACTTTGGGATCAAGGCAAAATGGGTGCCCAGAATTAGACAGGCTTGGAGAAGAAGGGTGTGGAAGCTTAAAGACCCTGCAAACGGACAGAGACTTAGAGACAAGTTACTTGAAGCATTTAACAAAATAGAAGGGGATATAGCATCATACAACGTGGAAGACAATTGGAGATTTCTGCGGGACAACCTGTTGAAAGCCACCGACCAGATTTGTGGGTGGTGTAAGGTCCCCTCCCAACCCAGAGTAACGTGGTGGTGGAACAAGGAGGTAGACAGGGCTATTAGACAAAAGAAACAGGCTTGGAAGGACTGGAAGAACGGTGGTAGCAGGGAATTGTACCAATGTGCCAGAAGGGAGGCTAGGCGACAGGTTTATTTAGCCAGAGGGGAAGCAGATAAGGAAAGATTTGCCAATGTTCTGCGCCGTGAGGACCAAAGACTCGAGGTATTTCGTGTTGCAAGACAGTGTAGGAGAGAGAATAGTGATGTTGTAGGAGAGAAATGTGTTCGCATGGATGATGGTACGCTTGCATTAAATGAGGATGCAAAGAAAGAGGTCTGGAGATGCCACTACGATAGATTGCTTAATAAAGAGAATGAATGGGAGAAAGAGAGCCTGCCTTATGTCGACCCAATAGAGGGACCAGCTATCCGAGTTGATAGTACCAGGGTAGATAAAGCAATTAAGAGTATGAAGACCGGGAAAGCCCCCGGCCCATCAGGAATCACTGCAGAGATGCTCAAAATATCTGGCAGTGTTGGCTATAGCCTAGTCACCCGTATTACGAACCGGGTGATACACGAAGGAGTCATACCCTATGACTGGTGTAGCAGCATCATAGTCAACTGCTACAAAGGTAAAGGGGACGCTTTAGATACAAATAATTACAGAGGCATCAAGCTGTTAGATCAGGTTATGAAAGTTACAGAGAGGGTCATAGCCCAACTAATTAGGGAGCGAATCAATTTAGATGAGATGCAGTTTGGGTTCGTGCCAGGTAAAAGCACTACTGATGCCTTATTTCTAGTGAGACAGTTGCAAGAGAAATACCTAGCTAAGGATAAACCTCTGTACCTGGCTTTCGTTGACATGGAGAAAGCCTTTGACAGGGTCCCCCGATCCCTTATCTGGTGGCCAATGAGGAAACTTGGGATAGAAGAATGGTTAGTGAGAGCTGTGCGAGCCATGTACAGAGATGCTGCCAGTAAGGTGAGGGTTGGAAATGAGTACAGCAATGAATTCCGGGTAGAGGTAGGGGTCCACCAAGGTTCCGTCCTCAGCCCCCTATTATTTACCATAGTCCTCCAGGCAATCACAGAGGAGTTCAAGACAGGTTGCCCCTGGGAGCTCCTCTATGCTGATGACCTTGCCCTAATTGCGGAGTCACTATCAGAACTAGAGGAGAAGTTTCAGGTGTGGAAGCAAGGTCTAGAATTGAAGGGCCTTAGAGTCAACCTAGCTAAAACCAAAATCCTAATAAGTAGGAAGGTAGATAAAACACAAACCCCTTCAGGTAGATGGCCCTGCTCAGTATGTAGAAAAGGAGTAGGTAGTAACTCTATAAGATGTACCCGGTGCAAGCTATGGACACATAAGAGGTGCAGCAACATCAAAGGCAGGTTAACTAGCAAGTTAGTTTTTGTTTGTGGCAGATGTTCAGGTGCAATAAAGACTGCAAACAAACAGGAAACAACTTCTATCTCATTCCAGGGTGAAAAACTAGAGGTAGTCGATAGCTTCCGCTATCTGGGCGACCAAGTTAGTAGTGGGGGTGGGTGCGCTGAAAGTGTAGCTGCTAGAATAAGAATAGCCTGGGCAAAGTTTAGAGAGCTCTTACCCCTGCTGGCGACAAAGGGACTCTCACTCAGAGTAAAAGGCAGACTGTATGACGCATGCGTACGAACAACCATGCTACATGGCAGTGAAACATGGGCTGTAACTGCTGAGGACATACGTAAGCTCGCAAGGAATGAAGCCAGTATGCTCCGTTGGATGTGTAATGTCAATGTGAATACCCGTCAGAGTGTAAGTATCTTGAGAGAAAAGCTGAACATTAGAAGCATCAGTTGTGGCGTGCAAGAGAGACGATTGCGCTGGTATGGACATGTGGTGAGAATGGAGGAGGATAGCTGCGTGAAAAAGTGCCACACCCTAACAGTTGAGGGAACCCGTGGAAGAGGTAGGCCCAGGAAGACCTGGGCTGAGGTGGTGAGGCAAGACCTTCGTACATTGGGCCTCACCGAGGCGATGACTACGGACCGAGACCTTTGGAAATGGGCTGTGCGTGAGAAGACCCGGCAAGCCAAGTAAGATCGTTGCCAGTGCCCCTGGACTGGTTCTTGTGCGGTTGGCACATGAGATGCACCATTTTGAGCGTGGCCGTTGCCAGTACCGCCTGACTGGCTCCTGTAGGATTTTCGAGCGAGATCGTTGCCAGTGCCCCTGGACTGGCTTGTGCGGGTGGCACATAAAAGACACCATTTCGAGCGTGGCCGTTTTCGTGCGGGTGACACGTAAAAGCACCCACTACACTCTCTGAGTGGTTGGCGTTAGGAAGGGCATCCAGCTGTAGAAACTCTGCCAAATCAGACTGGAGCCTGGTGTTGCCATCCGGTTTCACCAGTCCTCAGTCAAATCGTCCAACCCATGCTAGCATGGAAAGCGGACGTTAAAAGATGATGATGATGATGATGATGATGTACATGTGTGTGCGAGTATGTGCATGTGTGTACATATAGATACATATACATACATGCATACATACATACATACATACATACATACATACATACATACATACATGCATGCATGCATACATATATACATATATATATCATATATATAAAAGGCGGCGAGCTGGCAGAAACGTTAACACGCCGGGCGAAATGCTTAGCGGTATTTCGTCTGCCGCTACGTTCTGAGTTCAAATTCCGTCGAGGTCGACTTTGCCTTTCATCCTTTCGGGGTCGATTAAATAAGTACCAGTTACGCACTGAGGTCGATGTAATCGACTTAATCCGTTTGTCTGTCCTTGTTTGTCCCCTCTGTGTGTAGCCCCTTGTGGGTAGTAAAGAAATAACATATATATATCATATATATGCCTTTGTGCATACCCTTGGCTTGATATCATGTGGTGATTGCATCACCATCCTCTCAGTGGTGTTATTTGCTTCCAGGCTTCCGTGACAACTATGCCTGGACAAATGAAAATATTACCTTACCTGGAAACAGATAAGGTGTGGGGACATAAAGTGCATCTGGCCACAGAAAATCAGCATTAACAAAATTTCATCTCTTAATTCTGGAAGATATGGGTCTTGATAGCAGTTGATGTGTGAAGACTAGAATGACATTAACCTAGCATGCTCTGTTGAATATAGAATGTGAATATGCGTGAACAACAAAGGACAAATGTGTTGAAAGAAAAATTAGGCATAAGGGGTGTGTGAATGAAAGAATGAAGATAGTACTGGTCTGGACATGCAATACGTATGGATGAGTACAACTGAATAAAAGTGTGCGAACACTCCATATGGATGAAAACTAAGAAAGAGGGAGACCCAGAAAAACTTTGGATGAAAGAAGTGAAGACTGATCTCAGGACATTGAAGTCCACAGAAGAAATGACAAAAGAGTGGAATGATTAACGGCAATATGAAGTGCTGAAGAAGACTTGCCCATCTCTTGAAACTAAATCTGGAAGTGCAAAATTAATATTGGGTTGGCTAAAAAAGTTTGTCTGCTTTTCTAAGGGAAAATAAAATACAAGTTTTATTGCTGCCATTGTTGCTGTTGTAAGTGGATATGATGACAACAATGGTAGAGGCAATGGTGCTGACGAAAGCAACACTTCAAACAGCAGAGACAACAATACCAACAGTTGCGATGGCAGCAGCAGCAGCACCAATCTTATAGCTGAAATCACATCCAGGAATATCAGCACCAGCAGCAACTCCAGCAACAACGATGACGACATCAGATCTGGAGTTAATGAAATAAATATTGGCATTGGTAACACATCCAATACACAAAAACAAAAACATGTCGGTTCAACCATGCCCCAATTTAAGCAATATCTGAACAACCCCAAGTCCTCTTTTAGGATACCAGAAAGGCACAACATCACATCACTGGCCAATCACATATGGCACTTAAAAGAGGAAAAGAGGAAGGAACTTCATACTTAATTAAATGGAAGCTCTTTGAACAACCAGGGTTTATATAAACAGGAGCAAATGATGTAAGCTTTGCTTGGCTGAGAGGGCAAGAATCCTATAAGACTCACTTGACTCGGGGATGTTTTTAAACTCCAAGAAGGAAGAATTCAGTCAATGCCCTCATCTAAAACATTTCCTACTTCAGACTTGGAATTCTCCATTTCTAGAATAATCCCACCATAGCTCTTTCAAATATCACTGTGAGATAACTCTGTCACACTAATCCTATCCTGCCTGCAAAATTCTTTGTTTACAAAACCAACTGATCGTTACGTATTTCTTCCTCCAGTTGTTGAGAGGTTATGCACCTTCAGCCATTTGAATCTGATGAGTCAATTATGCTGCTAAGTGCTTTATAGATGCAAAAACAATGGTCACTCTATTACCAGCCATAACTTTTAACTTCTTAAAAAATATATTACTTTAGAGTATGCCTCTTTTTGGATATATGAACTACTGCCAATATATATATATATATGCATGTATATATATATATATATATATATATATATATATATATATATATATATATATATATATATATATATCATCATCATCATCATCGTTTAATGTCTGCTATATTATATACTCTTTTACTTGTTTCAGTCATTTGACTGTGGCCATGCTGGAGCACCGCCTTTAGTCAAGCAAATCGACCCCAGGACTTATTCTTTGGAAGCCTAGTACTTATTCTATCAGTCTCTTTTGCCGAACCGCTAAGTTACGGGGACGTAAACACACCAGCATCGGTTGTCAAGCGATGTTGTGGGTGGGGACAAACACAAACACATAAACATATATACACATATACATATATATATATATATATATATATATATATATATATATATATATATATACATATATACGACGGGTTTCTTTCAGTTTCCGTCTACCAAATCCACTCACAATGTAAAGAGTCAACTTCATATTGTATAAATATCCCACAGACCTTAAATCTAGACAAATTGTAACAAGTCTGAACTGTGAAACATACAGACTCAGTAATTTTTTTAGATATATTACTAAAAAAGAAAACTTATTTAAAAATAAATGCCAAGTCTTGTAAGGGACAACCTCGAGCTGTTAAATCACCTCTGTAAAACTGTTAACAAAGAAACCATTATTGTATCATTTGATGTAGTAAACCTCTATACCATGATCCCACACCAATATGGACAAGAGGTAATAGGTTTTTGGCTAGAAAAAAATCCCTCATGAAAATCCCAGACAGAATTAAAAAATTTTTCATTACTGAAGGATTAAAATTCATCCTTGAAAACAACTTTTTTGAGTTTAATGACAATATTTACAAACAAATATCTGGGACTGCAATGGGTGCAAAAGTCACTCCGGTGAACACTTATTTAGTCATGAAATACATGGAAGTCCAGACATATGAACAATGTAAATTAAAATTTTGTCTGGACTTCCATAAATATTTACTAGAAAACTGGAAACATTACTTAGATAACTGCCCGATTTTGTGGACGCACATATTTGACCAACTTAGTGATTTCAAAAACCTAATTAACAACGTAAACTGTATTATTAACTTCACCGTGGAATACAGTAAAACACGACTACCATTCCTGGACATTCTAATCATCAAATTTGACAAAAAACGTTGAAACAGACATTCATTACAAACCAACAGGATCTAAACAACACCTGGTGTTCTCATGCAATCCCAAATACACAAAGAGTAATATTCATTTTAATTGAGTAAGAAGAATCTGCACAATTATTTCAAATGGTGAAACTTGTAATAAAAGACTTCAGGAATTAAAACAAACACTACTCAGGAGAAAATATCCATCAATGTTAATAGACAATGGAATAGAGTGTGCCAAAGCAATAGATATTCGAGAATTGTGAAAAACAAAAAACAGTTTAGATACACTCAATACTCTACCCTTTATTACAATACACGACCCCAAAAAACACAGTTGTTTCCAATATTATCCACTAGAACGTTCCACTCTTGAGACAAGACCAAAGAATGAAACAAGCACTCGAAATACACAAAACGATAGTCAAAAGCAAAAAACAATCAAGATCTCTCAAGACACCCCAGTGTTAAATTACCCTCCACAAACCCTGTACCAACAGTCAAAAAGTGTGGCCACCCTAATTGTACGACTTGCATCAACTTCATTGAAGATAATAAATATATAACCCAGGGCAGATATTTACCATAAAAAATTATTTTACCTGTTCATTAAAAAATTTAATATTTGTAATTCAATATAAAATATGTAATGCGGAATACATAGGTCAAACAAAACTCACTCTTAGAAATAAACTAACTATTCATAGAAACATTTTTAAAAAAGGAAAAACAAGATTGTAGTACTAGACAGATAAGTGGTC
The DNA here is from genome assembly GCF_046866305.1 of Octopus bimaculoides. Lineage (NCBI taxonomy): Eukaryota > Metazoa > Mollusca > Cephalopoda > Octopoda > Octopodidae > Octopus > Octopus bimaculoides. The sequence continues at coordinate 62,636,035 of NC_142937.1, read as the reverse complement.
ACATAGACATATGTGCAAAAAATAAATCTCCCAAATTCCAAGCCTTTCCACTTTGCCATTGTTAAGTCAATACCACTAACCAAGTAAATATAAACAAAGAAAATATATTCATAAAAAATCAAACTCAGACCGAATAAACTTTAACAAACTACATTCATGAAAAACTTTTTACAAAAACTCACTCTACTGCTTGAAATGTTGAATTTATACAGTTAACAACCTAAACTTTGGACACAATCATGACTTTTCCCCTTATGACACTAACACACAAACTTAGTGGAGAACAAAATTTGATGCCTGCAAACATAGACACAAACCATAAGTATTTGCCCACTGGGCTACATAGAAGAAAACCTTCTCTCCACTCTACCACTTAGCAGATTAAATTTAGAGAGCCTTATTTTGGGACCATCACTGGACATGTTCACTCAACCATGCTTACCTGGGTTTTCAGCACAAAAAAATATAGTCACATGATATTAACACAAAGTTGTAGTGGGGAACATACAAAAATTTCTAAAATTACTAATAATGTGATCTTCCTCTACTACAGTTGACAGATATAAATTCAGACAGTCTTGATTGTCAGGGATTATCACTAGACACAGCTATTCAACCATGACAGCTTATATATATATAATATATACGCCCACACATATATGTTGACACAAGGCCAAGGATTTTGGGTGAGTCAATTATATTGACCTCCAATACTTCTGATCTTAATTATTATTGCTTTTGTTTTCATCTTATGATTTTTTCTTTTTTGTCATATCTATTATCAACAGAGAATGACTGTGGAGTGGATGATAGACTTTTATTTACTACCAACATTACTCTTAGTTACGAGAATTATCATTGTCAAACTGTGCATTTGTGTTTGTGTGTATATGTGAGAGAGAGAGACAGACAGACAGACAGACAGACTGACTGACAGACAGAGAAGGAGTTTATGCACATGCATGAGTTAGATTGTGTATGTGTGTATAAATGAAGACAAGGTAAGACAAAGACAAAGTATGTGTGTGTGTGAGAGAGAGACAGACAGACAGAGAATGTGAAAGAGTGAAAAAGAGAGAGTGTGTGTGTATGTGTGAGTAAATATATGTATATGTCTACACACACACACATGTGTGTATGTGATTATCTGACTATTTTTCAATATATTCAATTTGTCATTCGTTTTTTTTTTTTAACATTCTATCTCTATTTGTTTACATATAAACAAACAAACACCAGAGATTTGAAAGACATGACTGCTTCCCAAACGTAGATTTTTATGTAGTTCTTGGGTCAGAGGATTTTCTGGTAAACTTTTGACATTTTGATTCATATCCATTTTTCCTTTACCTTATTACTGCCACAGACACTTGAATTTAAACCGATTGACATTTGTTTCCATTCTTCACATCCTTTACTAATTCTATTTCTATTTCTTTGTGTTGATCAACCTATTTCTTTGATTGATATGTAGCAATTTACAAGGCATGACATATAAATCATTGTCTACAATTTACTTTTATGGCATTTTATAAGTTTCCATATCTATTGTTTGCCTTGATATTTCCTACTGCAATCTTGCAATCTGTACATTTCTCTCATACTTTGCAGGTTTGAAATTATACAAGTTGAGCCAAAAGTTATGCACAGAATAAGGCACAGGCAAGGTTGTGCAGTAGGAAGCTTATTCCCAACCATATGCTTCCAGGTTCAGTCCCACACTGCGTAGCACCTTGGGCAAGTGTCTTCTACTATAGCCTCAGGCTGACCAAAGCCTTATGAGTGGATTTGGTAGGCAGAAACTAAAAGAAGCCCATCGTGTGTATATATATATATATATATATATATATATATATATATATATATATAGTTTTAGGGAAAAGAACCAAGGTTCATGAACTCATCGATGAAAATCCACTGTCACATATAGAAAAATTGATAAGTAAAAGCACAATAAATAAGTATAATATAATACAAAGTAAATATCATAAGATAAAGATAATAAAACGACTACACGTGTTTCATAACCAATTTTCAAATAGAAAGAAAAATTAAATCGATTAAAATCGATTAAAACTATCGAAAATCAATTCTATTCAAAAATATAGCTAATATTCAGGTCAAAAAACAACAATAATAATAATAAAAGAATGTATATATCAACCAACAATAAATAACAAATGAATGTATATAAAATACTTATTATATTAAGATAGAAAAATATTATTAAAGATATCAAAATAATAAACATTCCATAATCAACCCTACGTCCATTATAATATAAGCTAACAATATAATGACAGTGGATGTTCATCGATGAGTTCATGAACCTTGGTTCTTTTCCCTAAAACTATATATATATATATATTTAATACTGTGAAACTTAATTTAATTTTAATTTTTAATAAATTTATTTTAATTGAGTTTTTACCTGTAGTTTTGAATTTTTATCCCTAATATTATTATTATATACATATTATTATTAAATATATGTATATATATATATATATGTGTGTGTGTGTGTGTGTGTGTGTGTGTGTGTGTGTGTATGCATGTTTGTGTGTCTGTTTGTCCCCCTCTGTCGCTTGACAACCGATGCTGGTGTGTATATGTCCACGTAAGCTAGCGGTTCGGCAAAAGAGACTGATAGAATAGGTACTAGGCTTACAATGAATAAGTCCCAGGGTCGATTTGCTCGACTAAATGTGGTGCTCCAGCATGGCTGCAGTCAAATGACTGAAATAAGTAAAAGAGTAAAAGAGTAGAGTATATATATATATGTATGTATGTATATACTTTTATTAAAGCTGCAAAATTATCACAAAACTGTTACTCAGAGTTTCACTTTCCTGTTCATCAGACAGTTGTGACAAAAACACAACTATCCGAAGAACAGGAACAATCACTATGGTATTCTGCACCCTAAGAACTGGTATGAACACCATCCAGAGCCTGTCACTGAGAGAGAGAATGTTACCATCCTATTGGATAATGAAATACATACAGACAAATGAATGGTAATAGACCAGACATCATCATCAAAGACCTAAAATGAAAAGCATGCCTGTTAACTGACATGACAGTACCTACTGATAGAAACATCTAAGCAAAAGAATTTGAAAAACTTTCAAAATATAAGGGACCTTAAGATTGAGATGCCTGCGACATGCCAATTAAAAACCAAAACTAACCCCTGTTGTTGTAGGTACCCTGAGGATGCTCAAGAAAGGTACTGACAAATTCTTTGACCAGATCCCTGGGAAACCACCAATCTATGAAACTCAAAAAATTGTGTTGATATCAACTGCCTACATTCTCAGGAAGTTTCTTTCCATCTAATATATACATGCTTTAGGTCTCTGATTGAGGCCCAGTCAGAAGATGAAATAAAATGCAATTCAATCAGAAAATGATGATGATGATAATAATAATAATAATGATAATAATAATAATAATAATAATAATAATAATAATAATAATAATAATGATGATGATGATGATGATGATGATGATGAGGATGATGATGAGGATGATAATAATAATAATAATAATAATAATAAGAAGAAGAAGAAGAAGAAGAAGAAGAAGAAGAAGAAGAAGAACAACAACAACAACAACAACAAAATAGCAATAAAATGCCAGATGCATGACTTTTGGTCCTCCCTGTATTATTTCCAAAATGTCTTGGCTTTATCAAAGTAAAGGATCTGGAGATGACATGCATAAGTACTGGTTGAAAAACCAGCATAGTCATGTTATAAAGAAGTTTGGTCCACCACCACATGGTTTCCAAGTTTGATATATATATATGAACATGTGGTACTGTGGGGAAATCTATTCTACCATTGCAAGAGATTAACCAATTCTTCATCATGAGAGGAATTTGATAGAGGGAAACTGCGAAAGCCAGTCATTTAAAAAGGTGGGGGGGGGGGGGCACATGTAAAAAATTTTTTTTTTTTTTTTTTGCTGATATATATTAGCAAAGAATATAAACATAAACCCAGGCATGACTGTGTGGTGAGAAGCTAGCTTCCCAGTCACATGGGCAAGTGTCTTCTGCTATGGCCTCAGGCTGATCAAAGCCTTGTGATTGGATTTGGCAAGCAGAAACTGAAAGACACCTGTTCTATATATATATATTTATGTGTTTGTGTTTGTGTGTGTGTGTGTGTGTGTGTGTGTGTGTGTGCGTGCGCGTGTGTGTGTGTGTGTGTCTGTCTGTCTGTCTGTCTGTCTGTCTGGCTGGCTGGCTGGCTGGCTGTTTCTGCACTTATCCCCCCCCCGCCATCTGCCACCACCATTTGACAACCAATGTCAGTTTGTTTATGTCCCTATAACTTAGCAGTTCAGCAAAAGAGACCAATAGAATAAGTATCAGGCTTATAAAAAAAAAAAATAAAAAATAAGTAGTGGGGGGTCAATTCATTCAACAAAAAATCCTTCAAGGTGGTGCTGCAGCATGGCTGTAGCATGGCCGCAGTTTAATGACTAAAACAAGTAGAAGATAAAAAAAAAAAGATTGATGTGAAACTGAAAAGCAAAAAACAAAACAAGAAAAAAAACAGTAACAGTTTGATGCCTCTGTCAGAGCAGTGAACCAGTTATTGGCATGACAGAGACTTGTTACCAACAAACTTATTGTTCCCCGATTGCAACAATAAATAAATAAATAAACAAATAAATTTCCGCTCCATTTACTATAAGAGTTTCTTGCAAATGTAGAAGAAGCTGGGTCTACGAAAAAGACAAAAGGTAAATTGTACTGCATTTGTGTTTGTTGTATCAAGATGAAATGTCTACATAAAATATGGCTACAACCAGTTTTGCTATATAATAGGCCTGTAAGCATATGGCTCAGTGGTTAGAGCACCAAGCTCACAATCATGAGGCAGTGGGTTTGATTCTTTGTTAGCCTGGTACTTATTCTATCAGTCTCTTTAGCTGAACCACTAAGTTACAGGGATGTAAACACACCAACATCGGTTGTCAAGCAGTAGTGGAGGGGCAAACACACATATATATATATATATATATATATATATATATATATATATATACCGGAGTAAGCACATAATATGTGCAACAAGGTGGAAAAAAGAGTACTCAAATACCAGAGGTAGAGTAATATGCTTTATTTAAAAGCAGCAGAAATATAATAAAAGACTTCGTGCGGGTGACACGTAAAAGCACCCACTACACTCTCTGATTGGTTGGCGTTAGGAAGGGCATCCAGCTGTAGAAACTCTGCCAAATTAGACTGGAGCCTGGTGTTGCCATCCGGTTTCACCAGTCCTCAGTCAAATCGTCCAACCCATGCTAGCATGGAAAGCAGACGTTAAACGATGATGATGATGATGATGATGACTGTTACTCTGAGTTTCACATTTTAACAAAACTGTCCGATGAACGGGAATGTGAAACTCAGAGTAACAGTCTTTTGTTATATTTCTGCTGCTTTTAAATAAAGTATATATATATATATATATATATATATACATACATACAACAGGCTTCTTTCAGTTTCCGTCTGCCAAATCCATTCACAAGGTTTTGGTTGGCCCAAGGCTATAGTAGAAGACATTTGCCCAAGGTGCCATGCAGCGGGACTGAACCTGGAACCATGTGGTTGGTAAGCGAGCTACGTAGAAGGTGACTGAAAAGTATCTCCCTATTTTAAAATACTTATAAATCATTTATTAAATGTAATTTTTACAAAAATTTGGATATGAGAGGAGAGTTTTTAATAAGAGGTTTTATTTAAAATTCGATATGGTCTCCAGATGTCACCACCAGCTTCTTGAGTTCCTCAGGAATTGCATCAACTGATTTCACCAGGTCACCAACTCTGGAATGAAGAGTCACAATTTTATACATATTTACCTCATCTGACTATTTTGTTCAAAACATTAAGTATGTTAGCATTGATTTAACTATTTGTTTTCCTTGCAAAGAATGCCCTGGATAATTTACAACCAGGTCAGCTGGAGCAAGTAGAGCACCTTATTCAGTTGCACAGTACAACGTCAGACCATGCTGACAGTAGTTCAGCATTTTTAAAACTTGCTGTTAATATTTCTTATTGACAATATATACTGAGGTGGTGAGCTGGTTGAACCATTAACATGCCAAGCAAAATGCTTGGCAGCATTTCGTCTGTCTGTACATTCTGAGTTCAAACTCCACCAAGGTCAACTTTACCTTTCATCCTTTCAGGGTCGGTAAGCTAAGTACCCACTGAGCACTGGGGTTGATGTAGTCGACTCAGACCCTCCCCCAAAATTTCTGGCCTTGTAGCAAAATTATTATTATCATTATCATTGTTAAGGTGACGAGCTGGCAGAATTGTTAGCATGGTGGATGAAATGCTTAGTGGTATTTTGTTTGTTGCTATGTTTGTTGAACTTCTGCTGTTTACAGCAATACTTGTAAGGAAGGTGTGCAGCATGTAATCTTCACATTGACCATGATAGAAAATGTTGAGTAGAGAATCTGCATCAAATTTTGTCAAAAGCTTGGTGATAGTTGTTCAGAGGCTTACGCAAAGTTTTCAAAAAGTTTTCATTGTTCTTGAAGCAAGGAGATCTTGTGTAACTGAAAAATGAGCGTCTTCTTGATCAGCTGAAAGCAGTTTTGGTACAAACTTGGCAGACATGCATCTCATACCCAAATCTTCAGTGATAACGGACTGAACTGAACTGTAACTAATCTGCACATCCTCTGAAAACTCACGGATGGTGATTCAACAATTTCCCCTCACAGCTGCATGCACATCTATGATGTTTTCCTCAGTTCTGCTGGTCGTGAGTCTCCCAAAATGTTCGTCAATATCGACATTTTTCTGGCCATCTTGGAAATGTCTGAACCACTCATATTCTTGTGTGTGGCTCATACACTCCTCTCCATACACTTTCTGCAACTTTGCATAGGCCTCTGAGCAGGTATTGCAACTCTCTCTGTCATGGTCAATGTGCCAATCTCACACTATGCACCTTCCTTCCAAGTACTGCTGTAAACAGCAGAAGTGAGCTAGAATCTTAAAACTTGGTGCACATGCACAGCAGAGTTCAAGGCCAATCTGTGCCAAGCAGCTTTGCATGCTTTAGTTTTGTTACTATGGCAACAGTCTATATATTTATTGATCAGACATACATATATATATACATATGCATGTATATATATATATATATATATATATATATATATATATATATATATATATATATATATATATATATATATATATATATACACACACATATGTGTATGCACGCACGCACACAAACACACACACACACATATACATATGTACTATGGGTTTCTTTCACTCCCAAATCTTTGTTCAATCTCATGCTATAGTAGAAGACACTTACCCAAGGTACCATGCAGTGGGACTGAACTCTGAACCATGTAGTTGGGAAGCAAGCTTCTTACTACACAGTCTTGGGGAAAATCAAGGAAAAATCAATCCTTGAGGAAAATCAAGTGAGAGTCACTCTGAAATAATTTCTGTGTGGTAGCACATGTTTATCATCACTTGTATTTGCAAACTTCAAATTCTATCGTTTCAGAACAGTACTGAATATTCCTCATATTTTTTCATCAACTCTGAATGCAGTTGAATTTAAAACAGTCAAAAAAGCCAACAATTTTTGGTCCTTTTCAGATTATGATCAGATTTTTGAGTAGCACCAGGATTTTGTGATATTTTGTTTTTCTAATGAGAAAATAAAAATTGCACATCCAGTTATACGATAATATTTAAATTTACATTTTCTTCTTTTGTATTATTTTTGGATAAGAAGAAAAATGTTCTCTGTGCTAAGGATCACAGTATAGCAATTATATTTTAACATTTTATAATATCTGTCATTAATTTCCCACATGACTCACCTCTGCCCATGTTTTTATTCAATTCTATTAGACAGAACCTGATACTATCATGAATCTGATACCATCATGTTTATAACTTTGTCAAATATCCATCACATGGGAAACATTACTTTAAATACTGTAAATAATACAAATGGTTTGTGATATACAAATTCATTTATGCAAAGGAGACTGTAACACACTCTTGAATAATTAACCTTGTAATCTTTCTTTCTTCATTTAACAATTTCATTATATAACATTTCTGTAAGTCCTAAGAGTCATTTATCTCCTAAAACAGAGTAGATATCAAAAACTGCTTTGTTATATCATAATTGGCAGCTAACAATATTATAGATAAATATAGATCTATATACCCAGGCAGATTAATTCATGCATGAAAATGCAAGTTGCAGGTTGAGGTTCAATAATTTTGTAAAGATCTTGATATTGTAGAATGTATTCATTTTTGAGAGCATTCTAGTTTGCAAGAACCTCACAGCAGTGTTGAAGTTCATGAGACCTCTTGCTGAATAAACAGAAATGCCGAAGGAGAAATTTAAAGTTTATAAATGGAGAACTGATGCTGAAAAGGATAATGACTCAAGTATTTGTTGTCATGACATAAGAAACAGGAATATTGTTATCCGCTAAGTAAGAATTGCATCTAATATAATCAGAATAACGAGTAACATTATAACGTGTGTATGTGTGTGCGTGTGCGTGTATGTGTGTGTTTTTATATATGTATATGTATATATGTATCTATATATATATATATATGCATATATATCTATGCATATTACTCTTTTACTCTTTTACTGGTTTCAGTCATTTGACTGTGGCCATGCTGGAGCACCGCCTTTAGTCGAGCAAATCGACCCCAGGACTTATTCTTTGGAAGCCTAGTACTTGTTCTATCGGTCTCTTTTGCTGAACCGCTAAGTTACGGAGACATACACACACCAGCATCGGTTGTCAAGCGATGTTGGGGGGGGGGGGATAAACACAGACACATAAACATATACACACACACATACATACATATATATATATATATATATATATATATATATATATATATGTATATACATATACATATATACGACGGGCTTCTTTCAGTTTCTGTCTACCAAATCCAATCACAAGGCTTTGGTCGGTCTGAGGCTATAGTAGAAGACACTTGCCCAAAGTGCTACGCAGTGGGACTGAACCCGGAACCATGTGGTTGATAAGCAAGCTACTTACCACACAGCCACTCCTACGCCTACGCCTATATATATTATGTATATATATATATATTATAAATATATTATATTATGTATATATATATATATATATATATATATATATGTATATATATTTGTATATATATATATATATATATATATATATATATATATATATTGTTGTACTTGGGGATGGTCATATTGCCAGTTTAGCCAATAAAAACACACGCACTGTATATTTGGTGTTAATTTGCTTCAGCTTTATATTACATTAATCTTAATCTTATTTCGGCCAGAGTTCTTTCGTCACACTTCTGTGACCTCATCAGTGGTCCTTTGTTTCCTTCTTTCTTATGTGTGTCTCACCTTGCTAACTATCAGCCATTTTGTATTTTGTATTCCTATTGTATGTGTCTACGCATGCATGTCCTTCAATGTGTCTATGTCTTTTGTAAGTGCATGTGTGTATGGGGAGTGTCTGTATCACCTATATTCTCTGTTAACACGTGTTCGTTTGTATTTGTTCTTATTTATTTATTTGTTCATGTGTGTGTGTGTTTTTTTTGTTTTTTTATCTACTGTTTTGTTTTTTTTGTGTTTAATTAGATTTTGTTAACGTATGTAGTATTTAATTCCATTTGTTTATCTATGTATTGTATTATATTTTGTTCATATTATTATTGGTTTATGGGTAACATGTCACATGTTGTGGTTTGTGGTTTGTTAGTGGTGTGTGTTAGTGTTCCATTCTAGTTTCCTATTCAGGCTAGGTTTCTCTTCTATTATGTGTGTAGCTTCATAGATTTTGTTAACGTATGTAGTATTTAATTCCATTTGTTTATCTATGTATTGTATTATATTTTGTTCATATTATTATTGGTTTATGGGTAACATGTCACATGTGGTTTGTGGTTTGTTAGTGGTGTGTGTTAGTGTTCCATTCTAGTTTCCTATTCAGGCTAGGTTTCTCTTCTATTATGTGTGTAGCTTCAGTAATTTGTCTAAGTGCTGCATCACTGCTATGTGTAGATAAGATTTTAATTTCTATGTTGTTGATTGAGCCTCTATGTTCTTCCTCAGCGTGCTGGTACAGAACTGATGAGTTCTTCCCTTCCTTAAGTTCCCTCCAATGTTCGTTTGCCCGCTCCCCTATGCTCCTTGCTGTTTCACCTACATATGTCATTGTCTTATTTCTGCATCGTCCCTCTGTACATCTTATACTATAGACCACATTTCTGGTTTTGCAGTTCGTTTGTGGGCTAAATCTACATACAATACAGTTCCTATCAGTGCAGGGGGTTCTACTGAAAGGGTATGTTCTACTGATAAGGGATTTAATAGGGTTGCCTGGCCTTTCAACAACCTTAATTCTTAGCTTAAGTTTGTCTAGGGCCCTTCTAAAGCGGTACGCCAGTTCGCCTCTAGGGGTGGTGTCGATGAACATGACGCTCTGGTACTTGTGGCTATCGTACCATGAGCTTGCCTTCCCTATTTTCTTCTTAGTCCTTTCTATGGTGTTCCATGATTTGCTCCTATAGAGTGGGCAAATCCCATTCCTATTGTTGCGTTTGATTGTTTCAAACTTCTTCATAGCTCCTTTGTATACCCTGATCCTTTCTTTATGGCTGTAACCTGAGAACTGCATGCGGTGGACGAAATGTTGTATATGTCTCTTTAATTCTGTAGGGTCGCACATGCAGGAGACATTTCGCATTACTCTGACGAGGTCTGCCATCAATATGTTGAATTTGGCATTGTCCGCAATAGCCGAGTTCCGGTGGATCAGGTATTTGGAGGCCATAGGTTTTGTATAGTGTGAATGGAGGATTCTGGTTTTATTGTTCTTAGTTTCTAGCCAGAGTTCAGTATCTAATACAGGTAATCTATGGTTAGGGTGTTTAGTAGGGTAGTCTAGCGTAACTTTAATACTCTGGTGGATGGAGTTAGCTATTTGCTGGATGCTCATATAAACCTTTCTATAAGGCTAATGAGAAACTCACAAATATACATAAACAGTCTTGTCATCCTCCTATAATATTTAGAAACCTGACAGCTAATATTAGTAACCTCTCTTCTTCCAAAGAAATTTTCAAGAAAGCTGCCCCCTGCTATAACATGGCCCTAGCCAACAGTGACTTCAAAGATAAATTAATACATAATCCCTCTAATAATAATCAAAATATTAATAATAAATCTAGTGGCATCAAAGATAAAGTAGTACATAACACTCTAGTATTAATCAGGATAATAAGAAACCTAAAAATAGGCCAAGGAAAATTATTTGGTTCACTCCTCCCTTTTCCCTTAATAAAAAAAACTGGTAAAAGATGCCTGTCACTCCTAAGACAATCACTTTCCAGCCACTCACAGATACAGGAAAATATTTAATAGGTGTTCTGTGAAATTATCATTTTCACATTTTCTTCTTGCTCACTTTCCCTCCACTTTTCACTTCACTGTGTCCCTGTCATTTTTTCTCGCCCCTCCTTAATTCTTTTGTCTCTCTGCCTCTACCTCTCTCTCTTCTCTTCCCACATGACCGGTGTTTGGCCAAGACTGATCTTTCTTTCTTGGCCGGCCGTTGTGCGTGCAACATCAATATTCCTTCCTGTGCCTGTGAAATCTTGTATCCCTGCCGTAAGGCTTTATTTCCACACATGCCAGTTTGATTTAATTCATCCTTAGTCGAAAGACACCTGTTGTTATGTCCTGTTAATATTTTTATTGAATTTGTGTAACATGGTTTCTTCCAAGGAATCTAATGCTCTTAGCTTAGTTTTTCCTTGGGGCTGGCCAGATTGGAGCAATATCGAGTATAACCAGCCAAAATTGCAAAGATAATCTGGATCTCGACTAATGAAAGAAAACTCCGAATGACCTGTCCTTGTTTCCTTGTATCGTCTATCTGGATGTTTTGTTGTCCCTTGTATCACCTAACTGTCTGGATGTTTTGCGTTCTTGTCCCATTTTGCATTATTTATATGTATATATAGCAGCATACGTACACTTTGTCTCATATATATATATATATATATATATATATATATATATATATATATATATATATATATATGTTATACACAACTGAGGCAATGTTTATTTGAAATAAACATTTATGTATCATATTTAATGTACATAGACTCTTGATAAGCCAGTTACTGTGGTATTTGTTCCAAGATAACATCTATTATGGACACAATAACTATCAGAGAGAGATGAAAATTCCTCCCAACTGTGGCAAGCAAGAACACCAGATGCATTTCTGTCTACAGTAGATATCTATATATTTTAACAAACGATACTTGTAATAGACAAATATAAACATTCTTTTTCTGAATATATTGGGTTGTCAGATAAATTCCTTTCTTTCTTTCCAATGCTTTTTGAATTAAAGCAAAAAATATTTTTATCATAGTGATTTATATATTTTTTAATTCATTTTTTCTTTTTACTGCTCTATTTTTCTTCTACAATTTTTGTTTGTCATTTTTTAAACTTAAATAATTTTTTCTTCTATTCAAGCATACAATGATGGAGTGCCAAGTAAAAAGAAAAATATGCATTCTCAGCACCTGCTACTCTTTGCATTTAATGAAGATTCGAAAAACTGCCAAAGTTGCACGAGACATTTGCGCTATGTATTGAGGAAGGTACTATTACTGAAGAACTGCATAGGAATGGTTTCCATGCTTCATAGAGAGGTAATTTGATCTCACAGACTTTCTCCATTCCAAGAAACCTGTTCAGTTCAAGGAGGGTTGATTGAATAAGCTCATCCCTAAGGATCCATGCCAATCCACAATGGAATTAGCCCAGCAGATGAGCTGCTCTTATGATACCACTAGCCATCACCTTCCCTCATTGAGTAAAAAATGGTGCTTGGGTATCACATTCTTTGAACAAAAGAAACAAATTCAGCATTCCTTTATTCTCAGCAGATTGCTTGCTCAGTACAAACAGAAATTTCTGTACTGCATTGTCACTAACAATAAAAAAAAAATAAAAAGGCTTCTCTGCATCAATATGAGGCAGAGGAAAGAATGGCTGGTCCTGAAAGAGCAAGTGATACTTCAATCCAATGCAGAGCTGCATCCATACAAGACAATGATCTGCCTTTGGTTGGACCGAGAAGGGTTTGTAGTGAGTCACCAGTGTAAAATGTAAGCAATGTAGAAAGTCACTAATGTAATGAGAGTGGTCACTAATTTAAAGTATGAAAGTGTTCGTGGAAAAGTTCAGTAAATGTGCTTTTGAGAAGCATGTGTAATGGAATATCAGAAGACAGTTTTTAAACAAATAACTTAATTTATTAGAATAGTAATGAGAGCTGACAAGTGATGAGCCAAGAGGGCATATATGTAGGAATCAGAGAAAAGCATTTAAACTTAGGATTGAAGAATGGCTTCAGTTGTAAGCCGTTAAAAGCTAGTAGAGATGAAGCTAGCTTAGATGGAAATAAACCACTCATGATATAGGTAGAGTTATGTTCATATAGACTAACGAGAAATGGTGCTTGCAAGGCAAAGTTGACGGAAACAAAATAGGATATCCATGATGTGGTCAGCAGTGAGAGCTAGATATGATTCAGAGTTTTGTGGCACTAGGTTGGTGAGGAAAACCAGAAGGCAGGTCCCATCTTTGGAGAATTGCTGTTGCTCATCTCGTATTCTTCCACTGACTATTAAACAACACATGCTTACCTATGGGGCAGATGACTGCTTTTAATATTAATATATGCCCAGCCCTGATTGGCTGGAGTATGTCATAGCACAACTGCACTATACTACAACAACAAAAATAGCTTTCCCGATTCCATTGTATTGAATTCAATACAATGGCCCTTCTCTCTCTCTTTTACCACATCCATCTCTCTATCTGTCTGACTATCAGTCTATCTATCTATCTCTCTATCTGCCTATCTATCTATCTATTTGCTTATACATCTTCCATTGTCTCCAAAGCCTCACCCCCAAAAAACAAAAAAACAAAACAATGTTCTGTTATAAACAAAACCCCCAAAAACACCTGTTTTTATATAAATAAGCTAGATCTCTGTATTTTCACAGTTATATTTGACAATTTCGAAAGACGAACGAAAGTGCTAATATATGTATAAAATAAATGAAAGAAGTTATTCCAAAATTCTGACGACTTTTTTTTTTCAATATATATATATATATATAATTATAAAATCTGTTAATTAATCATATATCAATTAATATAGATTAATTATCAGGAGACCAGCACATCTAAAGAATCAAAGAGATTCAGAAATATTATCTGCAATCTCAGGGGATTAAGGTACATTTTAAAAAATAACGTCGACCACTAACATGGACAATTAATGCGCTAGAAATAGATCACATCTTGTGTCTATTAAGACCTAAATTGTTCTCAACATGAAATATAGCAGCATACCAAAACGTGAGCGGGCAAGACATTTAAAATCACCTAAAAAAGCATTCTTAACCAGGAACTGGTTTTGGATTTAACAAATTCTTACCATTTGTCTATTCCTCTTCAGCCTGATTTGTAATGTAACCGCAATCATCAGAATCGTATACAGAGTTGCCCACCGCCATGGATGCGCGTGCATATGGTTCTGCTAATTACAGCTTAATGGTAAAATTCAAAAGTCTTCGTTTTGGCGCGCTAATTCCAGGAATATATCTGCACGCTAGCCATAACACATTCTTTTTTTTTTCTCTCCTTGTTTCTTTCTGTGTTCTTTTCTGTGGAAGAGCGTAGGCTTGAAACGTTAAAGACTTTTTCACTTCCCGAGCATTATACTAATACATCTGTTTGTCACCTGTCTTCATCTTTTGTTTTTTTGTGAATTCTCCCCCTATATATATATATATATATATATATATATATATATATATATATATATATATATATATATATATATATATATATATGTATATATATATATATATATATATATATATATATATATATATATACATGCGTACATATATATCATCATCATTTAACGTCCATTGTCCATGATGGCATTGGTCGGATGTTGTGACCAGAGCTGGCAAGCTGGGGTGGGGGTAGGGGGTGCACCAACTCCAGTTTCACTTAGTATGGTTTGTACAGTTGGATGCGCTTCCTAACAGCAACCACTTTACAGATTGTGCTGGATTCTTTTACAAGACACTGCATGGGTGCTTTTACATGGCACCACACAAGTGTTTTCACATGGCACAGCCATAAATGTTTTATGCCACCAGAAGATACATACATACATATATAAACTAATACAT
>NC_142937.1:62548162-62615662 GCF_046866305.1 Octopus bimaculoides | reverse complement strand
CGCTGGACTGGCTTTTATGCAGGTGGCACGTAAAAATACACCATTTTGAGCATGGCCGTTGTCAGTACCGCCTGACTGGCCTTCGTGCGGGTGGCATGTAAAAGCAACCACTACACTCTCTGAGTGGTTGGCGTTAGGAAGGGCATCCAGCTGTAGAAACTCTGCCAAATCAGATTGGAGCCTGGTGTAGCCACCTGGTTCACCAGGCCTCAGTCAAATCATCCAACCCATGCTAGCATAGAAAGCAGACGTTAAACGATGATGATGATCATCATCATTACAGAGTTGTCTTCATTTAAATACAACACAGTTCCTTTGGCATCAGTAACTTGAGCAAAGGTCTTATCAAAGCACAATAAACAGAAGCCTTAGCAAGCAGGATAGTACATTTATAGAATTGCTATTTACTTGACTGCTTTATGTTTTTAGTTTCATGTGGTCCTAATAATATTAGGCAAACAATCTCCTGAGTTGGCAGAGTTGTTAGCACACTGTATAAAATGCTTAGAAGTATTGTGTCTGTCTTTATGCTCTGATTTCAAATCCCACTTAGATCAACTTTGTCTTTTTTACTTTTGGAGTCAATAAAATAAGTACCAGTTGAGCAATGGATTCCATGTAATTGACTTCCCTACCACTCAAGATTGCAAACCTCATGCCAAGATTAGAAACGGATAATATTAGACAAAACCTGATTTAAACCTTACTATGAGAGTTTCTGTGTGAGCAGCAAATTTGTATAGGTAACATAGCAATAACTAAGAGCTGACCGACCTTTCTGGCAAAACAGTCAGTAAGGTACTCATTCCTCTTTTAAGCAAATTGGTCTTGGAATGCCTTTGATGACCATGAGCAAGGCCCTTTCTTCAAAATCCAGCCTTTAAAATAAAATAATAAATAAATTTGACAGCTGTCTAATTGACACCCTTCGACAATTGTTGATGGTTAGCCATATCTCATTGAGAACACATCAAAATCAGACGGATCTTTTTTAAAACGGGTTAGGGTTAGGGTTAGAGTTAGGGTTAGGGTTAGGGTTAATTGTTTCAGAATCGTTTGTTTATGTAGTCGGCACTTAATGTATATCGGCTGAATGGACGTCAGTGATTGGTTGAAATTACAGAAATACGACAACTTTAACATGGAATAATTTATGGATTTCTTTTTTTTTTAAGAAGACTAAGAGAAAAAGATGTTTTATATGACACATTCTACCAGTGTTCCAAGTTTCAAAGTGTTTCGTTAATGAAAAATGTGGCCCCCGTTTTAAAAAAGATCCAATCAGACTTGCTAATTCTCCTGCTCTCCTACTGAAGTCCAACACTCATGTTGAAAGGTTTTAATTTAGCACCATTTTTAACCAAATACAAACATTTGGCCATTCATACAGAAACTTCAAGGCAACCAAAAAATGCCCATTGATCTCAAATTTGTGCAAAAGTATATCTCCATGAACCAGGATGTGCTGTGGAGGGTTTTGCAGGAGTTTGAGATCAATGGGCAACCAATCTTTATTTACCATGAAGTCCCTACACAAATACTCAAGTGTTTGTTTGGATAAATAGTGCTAGGTCGAGACCTTTCAATATGGGCGTTCAACTTCAATGGTGCTGTTTTGTCACCTTTCCTTTTCATAATTTCTATGAACTGGATTTACATGTACAGCTGTTGTGGAAGTGCTATCGCAATCAGTGGGTGTATAATCTGTAAGCTGACATCTGCAGATAATGTTGTGCTACTTGGCTTATCAGGAGGTAATGGCTAGCATGCACTAAATGAGTTCACAGCTGAGAGCTGCGAGACTTGGTTGAGAATAAGTATTGCAAAGAATGAGACATTGATCCTCTTCAGAAAGTCTTCTCAGTATAACATCACTGAGAACGTAGAGAAGTGTCTTTGGGTCATATTCATGAATGATGGGAAGCAGAAGGCTAAAATGGATGCTGGAATTGCAGATCCAGCTGCTATAGTAATGTGCCAGCTTCAGCATTCAATCCTCAGAAGAGGAGAGGTTAGTAAAATACCAAACCAGCTATCTTCAGTTCAGTTCCTGCACCTATCCTCACCTATGGTCATACATGTTGGGAAATGACTGAAAGTGTATGATAGCGAATACAAGCAACTGAAATGGGGTCACTCAGAAGCTCAGAGATCAGGGTGGGATGGTGTTAGCAGGTCAAACCATTACTTCTCTGCATCGAGAGGTCACAGTTCCAGTTCAACGAACCAGTCGTTAAAATTCCACAGAAAAGGATCACAAGACAAATCAACTGGCAGAAGAACTAAGGGTAGACCAGGAATGAAATAGTTGGATAATATCCATAGTTTCAGTTAGTCACATTTTGGAATCCAGCAGAAAAATTTAATGATGGTTGCTTTTGATAGGACCCTATAGAGGAGGTGTCTGTGGACTCTATTTCCACAAGCCTCCCAAGAATAGCAGGCACAGAAAATGGATGGACACATCAAAACCAGACTTAGGGAGTTTAAAATGGCAATAACCAAATTGTCCCTGACTTGTTGTTGGCACTCCGTCGCTTACGACGTCGAGGGTTCCAGTTGATCCGATCAATGGAACAGCCTACTCGTGAAATTAACATGCAAGTGGCTGAGCACTCCACAGACACGTGTACCCTTAACGTAGTTTTCGGGGATATTCAGCGGGACTCATTGTGACAAGGCTGACCCTTTTGAAATACAGGTACAACAGAAACAGGAAGAAAGAGTGAGAGAAAGTTGTGGTGAAAGAGTACAACAGGGTTCGCCACCATCCCCTGCCGGAGCCTCGTGGAGCTTTTAGGTGTTTTCGCTCAATAAACACTCCCTGGGAATCGAAACCGCGATCCTATGACCGTGAGTCTGCTTCCCAGCCACTGGGCCATTGCGCCTCCACTGTCCCTGACTAAACATACTATAATAGTTATTTGACAACATGGTAAGAGAACATAGCTGATAAGGGTCGTCTCGAGTAGAAAGGAAACCCCACTTATGGATAGCTGATAAATAGTTTTGTAACTTAACACACGGTAGCATTGATAAAAAGGTAAGGCTAGTGGATAACTAGAAAGCTGCAAGTAGCTGATCACAGTTAATGTTTATCACAGGACGAATTGTTAAAGCGTTAGACAAAACACATTGTGATATTTCTTCCAAATCAGTACGCTTGTAATTCAAATCCTGTCACATTCAGCCTTATCTTTCCAGCGTCGATAAAATAAAGAACCAGTGAAGTAAGTAGTAGGGGAGTACTAATCAACTGAATACTCTCTTGCCCAAATTTTTAACTTTGAGCTTATGTTAAGAAACAGTATATCTGCACGTTTACATATGACAGTGAAGGTGCATGGATAGAGTATTTGGTTCACAATCACAAGACCGTGAGTTCGACTCACGTGGTATCCTTGAGCAAGACACATCATTTTACGTTACTTCAGTTCACTGGGCTGGCAAGAATGTATCTGTATTTCAAAGGATCAGCCATGTCACATTCTGTGTCACGCTGAATCTCTCTAACACACTGCAACTCAACTTTTCGCCATCACTTTCAAGGGATTTGGAATAGTTATCACACTACAGAACTGTCTTCATTTAAATACAACACAGTTCCTTTGACATCCGTGACTTGAGCAAGGATATTACCAAAGCACAATAAACAGAAGCCTTACAGTAAGAGTAAGCGTGTCTGTGGAGTGCTCAGCCACTTGCACCTTAATTTCCCAAGCAGGCTGTTCCGTTGATCAGATCAGCTGGAACCCTCGTCGTCGTAATTGACGGAGTGCCTTTTAAGTTAAGAAGATATGAATTTGGGGCCTGCCTGGCAATTAATAATTTCATAGCTAGAGAAGATGAATCTCAACTTCGCTATTCCGTTGTATAACCCTCGGCCTCTCACTTCTGCCAGAGCAACGTGAAATTTTGGATGACGTATTGTAAACACTGCCAAATATACGAATGCAGTCGAAAATTACAAGCATAACATGACGGACAGTTAGAGACGATTAACAAATTTCGCCTTTTTGTTTTTCTCGATTACTGTAGATGAAAGTTAAACGACCAAACACACTATTATTATTTATTCAATTATTAAACAACAAGACATATACGGATGAGGTACTACTAAAGCAGCACGGTCCCGAACGCGCAGTCGCGCTAGCTAGTCGTGAGCGGTCGATCCTAACCCTAAACACGTATTCATTTGCACATGCGGGTTAGGGATAGGGTTAGGGATAGGGTTAGGATCGACCACTCAAGACTAGCTAGCGCGGACGCGCGACTGCGCGTTCGGGACCGTGCTGCTTTAGTAGTACCTACAGATGATACATAAATATATTTCTGCGTGCATGTGTATCAGTGTAAACAACATAAATAAATAAACGGCTGATAATCAATAACAATATGAATAAATAAATAAATAAATAACTGACAAACATCAACATCACGGTGGTGCTCCAGCATGACCACAGCCACTTGGCTGAAACCCATAAATAAATAAACAACTGGCAAACATCAACATAAATAAATGAATAAACGACTGACAAACGGCAGCAATGTGAATAAACGATTGACAAACAACAACATAAACAAATAACGATTGACACACAACAACAACAACATAAACAAATAAATAAACGACAAACATCAACAACAACAATAAAAGAAAAAACATTGTTATAAGAGGTCACTGGCGTTCCGGAAGTAATACCTTTACCTATGCATTGTGGGTAAGATCGGTGGCCAGTGACTTGTTTTGGTTATTTCGGCTTGACACAAATCTTTGATGGCTGTTGTACCTCTTTTTATTTATCGGTCCACTTATCTCTCTCCCATTTATTATCGCTATATCTCCTTTACTTGAGTTTCTCTTCGCCCCCCTTATTTTTAAACCTTCCTGGTTTATTCGGGTTTGAAGACGGACACAATCTTTTTTTTCCCCCGACCGTTTATTTTCTATTTCTCAGCCGTCTCATACCAAGCAAAAAAAAAAACAGAAAAAAAAGAAGTAGGGGATCAAAAGAAAAAAGAAAAGATATATATATATATATATTATATACATATATATTTTTTTGCATTATACACACGAAAGAGCAAAACAGAAAAAAACCCCGACTTTTACAAGAAATTCTAACACTTTTTCGTAATGATGATCAATAATTGATGTAAGTGGACCTTTCAAGCTTATTTCATGCTTTCACTTGTTTATTGCTGAAGCTACAAAACAATATTTAGTAATGATAATAATTATTATTATTTATAATTATAATCATTCATGACGAAAAAAAAGTCGAATACTGACTGGAAAAAAAGAAGTTTTTATTTAACATATCTATTTTATAGATTTCTTGTGAATTATTTTCAGACGGGGTTGAGGAAAACTTAATTCCAGTGTATAGAAATATACACAAGCAGAACGGGCCAACTGTTTTATATATTGCGCATTAAAAATATTAAACGTATTTATGTGTATCATTTAAATTAACTTATTGATACTTTTAGTGTATGCATAATGGTAAAAAAGGAGTAAAGGATGGTTTCTTCAGCGGATGGTATGTTGTAATCCCTCGGTTTGTTTCATCGGTGCATCTATTTTATTATCATTTTATTTTATTTTTCATTTGTCAGTCCCTTCTTTTCTTTCCCTGAAATATCTCCACCTGACACTGTTTTTGCTACGAACTACTATGTTTTGAATGAATATTTTCCTCTAACTTCGACCATTCTCATACATACACACGTATATATATATATATATATCGCTTGTGTTATATTTTACTCAGAATATAGGCCTAAACATATATATATATTTATTTATATGCTCTGTTTGGAATTATTAGTGTCTAGCTACTGTCTTAAACTGTACCAAAACACACACACCACATGCTGTACTCACGTACTTTCTACTTAAGTTGGGACATTTGAATTCGTATTTCTCTTCCCACATGTTTTGATGGGCCCAAATGTACGAGTCGTAAATTTCAAATATCTTCCTTCTTCACTTTAGCGACATCAAAGCTTTTTTTTACACCTGTTTGTTTATGTATTTTATCATATCTATTTTATTATATCTCATTCATAGAACGTTTCAACATGTTCAGTGTATCCCATATTTAGAACTGAAAACGTGATACACAAGCTTCTAACTTCTGTTTACTTAAAAATAAAATCACATTTCGTTTCATCACATCCATGATGACAGCTTACCTATCGTTATGTTTCTATTTATTTAGCATTTTTTCAGTTATTTATTTATTCTCGCCATAACATGTGATGTCCATAAATTATAGACTACGTGTATACATTTCTATGGACTGGCTTTTGGATGTAGCTTTGAGTGGATTGGTTGATGTTTAGTCCCAAATCATTCCAACTATGTCCACTTCGTCTTTTTAGGAGTATGTAGGATTATATTATTTAATGTATTCTTTCTCATATTTAACAGAGTGTGATTTGAGGAAGCTTTAACTGCTATTTCCTGCTATTCGATTGACCACGAAAAGGCTCTCTCTCATTTGATGAATGAGATTTGGTATTAGCTATTGTTTAGTTCTGCGTTAATGTTCAAGACATAGTGACCCTGTCCCTTTCCACACTTAAAATTGTATCTGGCTATTATTTCTAGAGGTCAAGCGGTCGCATAGTGATTTCATTGGCTCCATGATGGAGTTGTGAATGCTGGTGGTGATGGTACCAGAGTGGACACTTTGGCCTTTTTTTTATATTTTCTTCAATCTTTGCAGTGTAGGTTTTAATCATTCTGTCCTGCTCCTTAGTTCAAGAAATAGCAATGGATCTCATTCGCCAGCCAACTTTGTCGGACATTCTATTGCATTGGCACCGTTTCGTTGTTATTTACATAATCTAACTTAGCAACTGATGCTAGAAACATTTGTATTCTTCGCTGATTATTGCTCATAAGCTTAATCATGTATATATTTTGTTGAAAGTAATTCAATTTTTGTATACATATTCTATTACAGATGAGAATTTTCTTGTTACTGTTTTTTTCTTTTATAAAACTGTTATCGTCCTAGTTATTATTTTTTTTTTATCAAACACAAATATTGTCTTGTAGTGGTGGTGGTGTATATAGTTTACAAGCGTATACAATATACAATTGTTGATAGATACTGTTTACATTGCACACTTTAACACTGCCCTTTCTTTGGCAGTCAGGTAATAATAATAATATTTGGATATATGTACATGTATATATATATATATGTGTGTGTATATATATATATATATATATATATATGTGTGTATATATATTTATGTATATATGTATATATATATGTGTGTATATATGTGTATGTATAAGTGTACATATGTATATGCATATATATATATATTTGTTTATATATGTCTATGTATATTTGTATGTATATATATTTTATATATATATATATGTGTGTGTGTGTGTATATTTTTTCTCTCTGTAGTTTCAGCTCAGGTCTGCGGCCATGCTGATGCACCGCCGTTTTGCTACTGAGAGCCTCCTCCAATATGTGGTGCTTGGTGAAGAATTGAGTTAGATGTAGCTACCCCCATTTGCACCTCTTGCTGTGATGTAGGTTCCTCTTTGGACTCTCAGCAGGAAGTGGTCCAGCCTTGATTTAAAAATGCTTACATCTACTTTGTGCAGGTTCCACATGCTCTTTTGTAGAATATTAAAAAGCTTTGGACCCCTGAAACCCAGGCTGTTGCAATAACTGGTCCTCGAGTGCGATTGCATTGCTGGGACCTTTGGCACTATGCAGTCTCAACCCGTTCTGGTATTGGTGTAACTTTCAATGCCAAAATTTGGCACAATTCCTTCCAGATGTATAGTACTGCATACCTCTCTCACCTTCGCTCCAGGGAGTAGAGTCTTAGCTGTTTCAGCCTTTCCCAGTAGCTGAGAAGTTGCAAAGAGACGATCTTTGTGAAGCTTCACTGGATTGCTTCAAGCTCTGCTGTTAATTTTACAGTTGGGTGACCATAGCTGGGAGCAGTAATCCAGGTGGCTGAGGACAAATGTACTCTATATAGGACCATCATGGTTTCTTTATCTCGGTTCTGAATGTTCTCAGGATCCATCCAGCCAGTTGTCTGCACTTTGTTGCCATCCTGGTAATGTGCACTTGGAAAGAGGTATCATCACTCGTGTCAATACCCAGGTCCCTCACTGATTTAGGCTCTAGGATTGAAATTCCCTGTGGACCCTGTAAGTTTCGTATTCAGTTTTGGATGCTGGTAGTGCAGGGCTTGGAATTTTTCAGTATTAAAGTGCATATTATTATCCTCAGCCCATCTGTAAATTGAGTGCATCTCCTGCTGCAGATGTGCAACATCGCTGGGGTTCTGTATTTTCTGTGAGACTTTCGTATTGTCTGCGTAGCTTGCAAGGGTTGCTATCTGGGCAGTTGAGGGCATATCTGAGTGGTCCACTATAAAAAGCAATGGTCCCAAGACAATACCCTGTGGAACATCGCTCACTATTTGTGTTTTCATTGAGGTGGCTCCATTGGCGACTACTGCCTTACTTCTATCTTTCAGAAAACCATTTAACCACTCTCCAAGCTTTCCAGCTATGCTGAGATCATACAGTTTGTGACATATCACACCATGATCCACTTTGTCAAAAGCTTTTGCAAAATCAAGGTATATTATGTCCACATTTGAGTTTTTGAGTAACTGCCTCAACACCCAGTCATAATGTTGTAAGAGCTGAGTAAGGCAGCTCCTACCTGGTCGAAAGCCATGCTTGGTATCACTCAGCAAGTTATTTTCTTCAAGGAATGCGATTAGTTTCTCTCTGACTATCTGTTCCATGACTTTGCTGATGTGTGAAGTCAGAGAGATAGGCCTATAGTTTTTGGCATCTGCTCTGCTCCCTCCTTTATAGATTGGGCATATTATTCCCTCCTTCAGCTTGCTTGGCAGTCTGCCATTTGCAAGAATGTTCTGGAAGAGAATCTGGAGGGGTTTTGCAAGGGCATGCTTACACGATTTGAGGAGGATTGCTGGGAAACCATCAGGACCAGCAGTTGAGTTTGCATCCACCTCATCTCTGGCTCGTAGTATATCTTCTTCGCTAATGTCGATTTATTCCATCATAACTACCTCGCTGGTTATAGGTGAGGCAGCAAAGAAGTCCACTTGTTCGTTCACTTGTCTGTGTTCTAACCAGGTGGTAAAGACACTTTTGAACTGGTCATTCAGCACCTCACTGATCCTGGTTGGATTGTCTGTGAGGGAGCCATCCTTTTGGAAGAAGGGTCCTATCTTGCAGCGTAGGGAGACTGTTTCTTTCATGTAATGAAAGAAGGCCTTTGGGTTTGACTTGATGTTTTTTATAACCCAGACTTCTTTGTCTGCTCTCTCCCTTACATAGGATTGTTGCAGCCATTTTTCAATCTCCATCAGTGTTGTTTTTAGGCAGGACCTTTCACTACTTTTGGGATGCTGGTTGAGTCGATTTGCAACCTTCGTCCGTCGTCTCATAAGGATCTTCCTCTCCCTTGGAATCTTGTTCCTATTTGTTTTGGCCTTGTGCTCTGAGACATATTTCTGGCATATGACTTGCACAACAGACATGAAATATTCTAGTTTCATGCCAATGTCTGGTGTGGAGTGACATTTCAGCCAGTCCTGTCTGAGGATCTCATTTTGGATTGATTTCCAGTCTGCTTTGTGGAAGTTCAGATTGGAGCGATTTTGGGTGCTTCTTCTAGGCTGTATGTCTCTCGCTACTTTTGGCCCAAACATATGTTGTGATCCGAGAGTAATGTCGGCGTCGTTTTCACATCATGAATGCTGTCCATATTGTTGAGGAGACCTATTGAGTCAAGGAAAATTAAAAATCAAAATCGCAATCTCAATGAAATTGAAATGAAAATGGAAATTGTAGTTCTGGACGATGCCAGAGCTGCCTGACTAGCTCCCTTGCTGGTGGCACATTTATGCGTGGGTTGATGTCAGTGCCGCCAAGCACCATCCCAAATAGGTCAATGCCAGTCCCCCGCTCCAACTGGTTCCTGTGCAATAGCATGTAAAAAGCCCATGGCTGATGCTAGTGCCACTTGACCGGCTCCTGTGCCAGTGGCACGTAAAAAGCACCCACTACACTCTCGGAGTGGTTGGTGTTAGGAAGGGCCATCCAACTGTAGAAACCTTGCCAGATCAGATTGTAACCTGGTGCAACCTCCTGGCTTGCCAGTCTTCAGTCAAACTGTCCATCCCATGGAAAACAGATGTTAAACAATGATGGTGTGTATATATATATATATATATACATACATATATATATAAACAAACATGGACATATATATACACACACATACTGAGAAAATATGAACTGCAAGTTCTGAGCCAACTTCTTGCCTTCAGTCCTAGCAGACCACCAGGACTCAACCTGCGGTAGAGCCTTCTGAGAGTGCATCAAACGTATTGATCATAAGCCAGACATACTGTGTGCTATCTACTTCCACCATGTGATGTCCTTGGTCATTATCAACAATGGCACATGGACTAATGATAATATATATTCTGTTTAAGACACACAGGATTTATGTATGACCCACTGTAAGTTTCAGGAAATATATACCAGCTTGCATTTAAATTCCTGTGAATATTAAATATTTATCTCTCACTGGATGGGATCTTTTTTTTTTTTTCATTTTTGTTGATCCCTCTAATAACAGAACAATACATTATGTATTTACATATAATCCTTACTGTCAACAGACACTTGTTTCTGGTGTACCTAAAAGCAAAAATATACACCAATCTCCTTTATCTCAAAGATAGTCTTAAAATTTTGGTTTATGTTTATAAATCATTTTACATTAAGCTTAGTACTGGTAATAAATTTATAATAATTACTTTTTCTCTCTTTTTTTTCTTTTTCACCAGCTCAAGATATAGCAGCACTACTCTATTGGACTGTAACTGTTCTCTGTTTTTTTTTTCTGCAAATCTTTACTGTGACTACTGATCTAAAGAACTCCAGGTTAATATCCAACTCCCTGATTTTCTGCAGTCATTACCCAGGTAGCGATCCCTTTTTACTCTGTTTGTGATAAGTGTGTATTGAATATTTCTCTGATGATATTATTATAGTGTACAATAATTTAAAACCAGGTCTTCAGTTCTTTATTTCTTTTCCATATTTTTCACCTTTTGGATGTTTTGAATTGTGCTAAATCAGGCTGCCAGTGTTTGGCTATGATTAAGAATTACTAAAGTGGAAAAAAAAATACTGGTTTTTGATAATCTTGTGTCCTATCAAAAACAGCTACTAGTTTTATATAATCTCTTGGAAATTTTAATTTCGTATTTTACTTAAAATATTTTTGTAAGTTTTGATGGTAAAAGCTTAAGAAGTTGTATTATATGTTGCAGGAATCCTTAAACATTGCTAGTCCTGAATTGGTATTTTTTTTTTGTTTTGTTTTTATTGACCTCAGAAGTATGAAATGTGAAAGGCAAAGTTGGTTTTGCTAAACAATACCACTGACAGAAACCACAAGAGTTAATATTTGTTGTAGTATTAAAATTGTGTTAATGTCTTTAAATGATCAAGTAACTGTTAATATCAAACTACTTAATCTTTTGTTAGACATCTTCATCATATTGCTTACATTTATTTCTGTGTTATGTGAATAACCTCTTCAGCAATGCTTTAGTCTACAGAGGTCTATATAACAAATTGATACATTGATCATAGCCTTAGTTATCCTTCTAAAACCACTAAACTAGATTATCTTTTCTATTTTCCAAATATCTTGTGCAATTCCTTATATAAATCTCTGTTGATCACTAGAAGCAATGATTTACAGGACTCAATACAGATGTAGAGTATTCTTTAATACATCATAACTGAAAGGCTTCCATTTCCAGTACTCAGAATTGCTTGTTTCCAATGATTAGCCAATAAACTGAGCCCGGTTTTCTTTTGAATATCAACTGTCTTATGAAATATGAAATGAAAGTTTGAAGGAAACACTTACCGTTATTTTCTTTTGTTCAGAAACCTTTGGGAACAACACATGCAAAAACAGCTGCTTCATGTGCACATATATAGTGTTATAGTTTTTGAAATTACCCATTATATGAAACTTCTCTCAAATTCCATTAAAGGAACTTTAGAAGCTTTTACTCGGTTGTTAAATAAATTCTTGTAAAGTTTATTGAAGATTATTCAATTTTTTCCCCTCTAGTTCTGAAAATGTCTGCAGTCCTTTCTCATAAACATATTTGTCCAGATTATATTTCTTGCTACTCATGGTTCTATATCTAATAACTTTAAGAGATATGCTTAAATGTTGTGTGAATGTTACCAAAAGTAATTTTTGGAATCTTCCTTTTGATTGACCTTTTGATATCAACCTGCCTGAAACCATTCCTAGTTTTACGATACAATGTTTCTAAATTAAAGCAATCTAAATTAAAACCTTCCTTCAAGGATCTTCATGTTAATGTTTCAAACAGTCGTTTAACCCTTAGGAGATGATAGGGCTGGTTTATCGACTGAAAAGTCGAATGATGAAGAAAATTGTGTTAGTTCATTCAATTTCCTACAAGAATATATATAGTCTTATATATGTAAAGTAATTACTTTATTTCTATAATTCTTTTTGAAAAACAAGTACATGCCCTCCATAGGGCTTGTGAAAAGGGCTCTGTCTTCTTGGCACTGAAACTCCAGATGAAGCGCTTGTCTCCAAAGCATTAATAGTGACAAAGTTCTTTTACTAAATGCTTCTTTATTTAAAATATACTAACACAAAAGCAGCATATTTCAACAGAAATATGATAATGGAAGGTTTACAATAAAGAGGCTGTAGAAAGAATTTAGTAAACTATGAAGAGAAGGGCAGATACTTGATGTTGTACTTTGGTGAATACTTTACAGCAGGCATGGGCAACCTTTATCAAGAGGTGGGCCATAGGAGACATGGTTCATCATCAGGTGGGCTGCACTAGTTAAGGACCCATAGATCACAGTTTGCCCATGACTGCTTTATAGATCTCTATATGAGAACTGATCTTATGTTGTCTGATTTTCTCTGATTTATCTGCTTGATTTTGTATCTGGATAGTGGCAATCAAAGGCCAGAATTATTAAAGATCTAATTCACATGTCTAAATGCCCATTTTTAATTAGAGGTTTTATTGATTTTCTGAATGATTTCACCCTAGATTGTTAAAACAATGTTCATCGGTGATAAACTTTGTTCTAACTATCAGTTGTTCTTCCACACACTTGAGTCAAATGTAAGGTCTGTAAGAGCAAGGATCAGCTGTTATATTAGTCAGGGGTCTAGAGAACTAAGGAGGGACCCATGAGGAGGAGGCCATGACTGGCCTCCTCCTCAAAAGCAAATAAATAAATGATTTCAACGTCTTCTTGAATTTTGAAAGGAACTCCACTTCCCGGTCCCAAAAGTAGTCTTGTTTTGCCATGTAGAATTTCTCTTGTAGGCCCTAGTCGGATATACTATTCTGCTTAATATTATTTAATAAAGATTTATCTGGAGACAAACCTAACAAAGATAAACATTTGTAAAGTATAGACTTTAGTAAAATCACTCTATACCTGATGACAACATCACATTAAAGTGTTTACCAAGTAATATCAAAGGGTTGACCAACAGCAACTACATTTCTGAATTCCTGGATTACATGTCTGTTCACTTGTCTATGGCTGTGTAATATATTTTATTATGCATTTAAAAGTTGAGGACTAGGTGGTGAGACTCTTCCAAATGGAACACATGGCTTTCACCCTGCCTCCTACCCTGACAATATTGTTTGTAATAGCTGTTATCTATAGTAATAAACATGAAATTTTGTCTATATGTCCATCCAGGACCCCTGTATCTCAGTCTACATAGACATATACTTTTTGGGGTATCAGGATGATTCCGGGATTGAAAATCTGTCCTTCATTTGGTTCTTGAACATCCAGTATTAGGATCAGGTCTGGATGAGGATTTGCTATATGCTAAGAGTTGAAAACTCAAATTTTAACTCCCAAAATTATTTGTGAACTTAGAAATTTTTCATTTAAACTCAATTTAAAGTAATACCATATTGGTAGGGTACCAATAAATGTTTTATTATTATCGCTCTCTTCAATTTTGGGCTGCAGGCCCAGTTAGCCTCCACAGGAGCTAGCTTAAAAGTCCGCACAGAGTGCAGCTTTTAGGCTAGTTAGAAATAATAGTAAATGGTCTGTATACTGAAGACTTTATTCAACGACTAATTGTACAGCTGAGTTTCCAGTTTTAGGAAGAACTCACCCACCATGTGATACATGACACATTACAGAAGACAGTATCTCAACATTTGATGTCATTTCAGAAGAAAGAAACTATTGAACTGCAAAATAATAAATTACAGATGAAGTCTCAACTTGACCGTTTTCTTAAACCCTTTAGCATTCAGATTATTCTGTCAATTGTAATGCTTTGTTTTTAATTAATCATGCATTATCTTGTAGCTTTGAGATTTTGATGATGTGATTTATTTTTAGAATGCCATGCGCCTGTACTGGCGCCATATAAAAAGCACTGGTGCTGATGCCATGTAAAAAGCTCCTGTGATGGTGTCACATAAAAAGCACTCAGTATGCTCTGTAAAGTGGTTTGCATTAGGAAGGGCATCTAGCCATAGAAACCATGCCAAAGCAGACAATTAGAACCTGGTGCAGCTCCTGTCAAACTGTCCAACCCAAGCCAGCATGGAAAATGGACTTTAAATGATGATGTAGGGTAGGTGTGAGAGGCTGGATCTAGCAAGTTTGAATATAAAACAGCACATTTGGGGCCAGGTATGGTCTCTTTATTGCTAACGGGTTAAATATTGATGTTCATAAGTATAGCAGATTTATTAAAATAATTTCACTAACTCTGCTGTGGAAATAATCTCCCTCTTGAGAAAGAGCATTCTCATGTAACAAAGAATAAAAGCCAAGATAGTTAATTGAGATTAGGATCTGGTGTGTCTGACTCTGCAAGCTTTCTGGAAATGTTGAACATCATGACAAATTGGAAAGAAAGACAGTGTCTACTATTCCATTGCTGTTTTTTTTTTTTAAACAAAAGCTAGTCTCATGTAGTCAAGCTTTCTACACTATAGGATTGATATCATACACAATATCTATGTTGCTATTCATTGTCTGATGTCTGTTTTCCATGCTGGCTTAGGTTGGACAGTTTGACAGGCGCTGGCAAGCCTGAGAATTCCACTAGGCTCCAATTGTCTGTTCTGGCATGGTTTCTATGGCTGTATACCTTTCCTAATGCCAACTACTTTACACAGTGTACTGGGTGCTTTTTATGTGGCACCAGTACCCACGTGGTCGCCAACTAGCTTGGAAGGCAAAGACCTCTCAGCTGAAGGAGGAGTGGAACCAAGAGAAGTGAGGGAACTAATTGTTTAGCTCTAATAAAATTTAACGAGATATGTTCCATAACCTGAATAGCCTTTATGACATATTGACTTGTCAGATTGTAAAAATTTAGGTTATATTCAGAGAATATTTGGCAATCATAAATTTTATAAATTTCCTTAGATGAAAAAGGAAGGTTTGTTTCCTTTTTCTTTTACACAATGTACCAGTCTTCTGACAATATCATCAGCATCATCCACTGTGCCATCAAGGATTACTGATGTCTTGCATTGGGAAGATTTTGGCTTAACAGTCTGTAAAATTGCCATTATGTAGTAAATGCGTTTCACTTTCAGCTGAGTCAACTAGAACAATACGAAATGAAGTACCTTACCTAAAAACGTAATACATAATATTTTGTTATTGCTTATTTGGTATCTATGGGCTTTATTAATCCTAGACTACTTTGTCTTTAATGAGAGCGTATTTTTATTCACTTAAGCTCTCAAATACACTTGATGCAAGAAAAAAGAGAGTGATAGGTCACCTTAATTCTGAAAGCGTTCCAGCTACAGCACTGTCTGATTCGTCTGGCTAAAATGTAAATGGGAAGGAGTTATCAGTAGCACAGAGGCAATCATTTTATATTTTGATCTTAAATTCTTTTTAAAGGTGGTCACTGTACTGCTAGGAATAGTAAACTAAATCTTCCTTAAATTACACTCTACCATCTTGAAAAGAGTGAGACAAGATGGTGATGGTTACAATACCTTTTGATCATAGGTTGAACATCAATGTTTGCTTTTCCATATTGATATGGGTTGGACAAGTCATCAGTTCAAGTTAGTTCTTTGGTGTTACTAAATTAACTCAAACTGATGACACACCCAACCCATACCAGCATGGAAAAGTGCATATGAAATGGTGATCTTTGTGTTTTGTAGTTTAGATGAAACATGACATGTCACAGTAGCAGCAAAACTGTTGGACGAACCAAGTAACTTATGTTTTCATTGGTTTTTGCATTGCTGGTTTTATAGGTGGATGGCTGTTCTTGACAGTGTGTCACTGTTCTTTTTCTTTTTGCATCCAGTTATAGGAGACAGGTTTTCAACTAAGAACACAGAGCTGGAACAGATATGGCAAAACATCCTCTCCTCTGTTCTAAGAAATTCACTTATCCACGACCCTGGACTTTACTGTATCAACTCTGAAAGGATAAAAGGCAAAGTTGACTTTAACAGGATTTGATCTCAGAGAGCAGAAATTTGGGAAAAAATGCCACAGTTCCATTCTATCCAATGCTTTTCAAATCTGCAAGTTTATTTAAATGACTTAGAGCAAGTGGTCTCCAACCATCAGGCTGCTGACCAGTACCCGGTTGCACAGAAAAGATGAATTTTTAAATTTTGTATTATAATGCATATTAAAATGTAATAATAGTAGCAATAAAGTGCATAATATACAATGTTATAATTACATTTGCATTTTATATATATATATATATTATGCACTTTGTGTTTTGTTATGCATGTGATATTTTGGCCCTTGGAAAAATTGTCTTGCATAATGCTAGTCTATTGTCCAAAAATGGATGGGGACTGCTGAGTACATAGTGACCCTGTTGGTGCTGGTCCTGGTGCCATGTAAAAAGCACTGGTGATGGTTCCACGTAAGAAGCACTCAGTATACTCTGTAAAGTGGTTAGTGTTAGGGCATCCAGCTGTAGAAACCATGCCAAAACAGACAATGGAACCTGATGTAGCTTCTGGCTTTGCCAGTTCCTGACCTTGTCACCTCCTGTAAAGTCATCCAACCCATTGTCAGCAAGGAAAATGGATGATAAATGGTGATGAATCGTCAATAGCTTACTGTTGAAATTTCTCCAAAACACTAAACTGATATGTAATCTTGAAGTAACTTAGAAGCTAATCAACTATATTTAATTATTTAAGAATTGTGTGTTGTTACCTCACTGGGAAAAGACTAATTTGTCATCTATAAGCTATATAATGAATTTATCATGTAATACATCTGACCTGTGTTGGATTCATTTTTCACATAACCAATATCTTGTGCTTCATAATAAACTGCATGCATGTCACTGAGACTATACTGTCTTAGTGAATAAGATATTTAATGCTCAAGTGGCCAGGTCTACCTACCTAGCTGTTAATTTGTACTTTATGTTAAGATAGGAAGAATAAGCACATGGATAGTTTTTGGTTCAGTCCCACTGCATAGCACCTTGGGCAAGTGTCTTCTACTATAGGGTAGGGCCAACCAAATCCTTGTAAGTGGATTTGGTTGAGGTAAACTGAAAAAAAAAAGCCTGTTGTGTCTGTATATACACATGTGTGTTTGTGTCTTCATGCTTGTCCATCATTACTGCTTGACAGCCAGTGTTGGTGTTTATGTTCCCATAACATAACAGTTCAGCTAAAAAGAACAATTTAATAAGTACCAGGCTTAAAACAAAAATGAATACTGGGGATTGATTCGTTCAACTAAAAAAGTTTGAGGTGGTGCAGTCTAATAAAGGTAAAAACATAGTATGTTGCTCTCAGAATTGGCAGCACTGTAAAATTGAGTGCGTGTCTTTTAGTGCTGAATTAATTTTCTTTTGTATGGGAAAGTGAAGCAGTACCTGTATTCAACCATGGACCACAAACCCTCAGTCGTCTGTCTCCCGTTCCATTGTGACTGGTTCAGCATATCGTAATTGACTGCAATGTATTTCCATGATAATGAGACGACCTATGCAGGAAAATCATAATAATCAAAGGCTGTGATGTACATGTAGCAGTTGTCGGATGTTTATGTTCTAAATAGTACTTACAACATATCCATCCACTGGTAAAATAGACCAAAGCGGGATTCTCTACTGAGTCGTTTGACATGCTAGAAATAGCAGCTGAAATCTCTCAAAAGAGCAAATTACACCCTATCCTCTAAAATAAAGGACATTTTAGATAATGTAATCGTAGTTATACTATGTGTAAAAATAGGATGGGATTGTCATTGCTAGAAAGACTGTCAATCATAGATCTGTCTTAAAGGCTTAACTAATACTGAACTACAACTTGAAACAACTTTGGGTGTTAAGCACATACTTGAACACAACTGGCATACATTCAGTCATCATTCTCATCATTTAATGTCTGCTTTTCATGCTGATATGGGATGGATGGTTTTTGATGTGAGCTGGCAAGCCAGAAGGTTTACCGGCTGGACCAGGCTCCAAATTGTCTCTTTTGGCTTTTTTTTGTTTTATGGCTGGATGCCTTTCCTAACACCAACCACATTACAGAGTGTACAGTATGCTTTTTACATGGCACCAGTGGGGTTGCCGAGTAACTAACTTGTAAGGCAAAGATCTCTTAGTTGAAAGAGAAAGTGGAATCAAGGGAAGTGACTGTGTGCTAGGTTAGAGCAGTGTCTCTTAACCTTTTTACCATTGCGTAACCCTTAAAATACATGTCTCAAGGAACCCCTGCACAACACCATATCTTTCTCATATTTTTTCATCGTAGTTCACGTGGTAAATATATATATATATATATATATAATACAAAAAATATATATATGCATGTATACACACATATATGTATATACTTTCATCTACATGTGTATATAGATGCATATCAGGGTACAGGATGTTAGAACAATGAACTACAGATAACGGAACGAACACATAGGAAAACAGATAGCCATTTGGAATTATTCATCAGCTGCCTCTATTCTAACTCGACGTTTCGATATATATATAATAGTCAAGAAATTAGCTTATCTCACTCTTTCTTACAGAATCCTAGGGTTCCAGGGAACCCCGGTTGAGAAATGCTGGTATGGTAGGATAGATAGTTGTCTTACTACAGGGGAAATACTTGGCCATCCCAGTGGGAGAGAGTTAGAAGACAGAGTGAGAGAGAGAGAAAGAGTAATAGATACATATATGAAGCAAAACATGTAAAGTGTAGAATACAAGGGTGACTGCTTCTCAGATTGGCAACATTCAGTTCTCAAACTTAAAAGTGCTGCTTCAAAAGGTGGCCTTAATGATCCCTGATTCTCTCTATCTGGATTCACGGCATGCTACCAAAGGTCTGTCTTTCCCTCTAATGTAAGGCTGGAGTATAATTTTACTTCTTTCAACCGTTGGACTGTGACCATGTTGGGTCACTGTTTTCAAGTACTTCACATGGTTGTAGTGATTCCAGAATTTTGACACTTATTTTGCTTCATTTTTGTATCTGGTTTGCAAGATTCTTTATGTGAACTTGTGTGTTGAAACAAATTTTGTTGTGTCTAGGGAGAGTCATCATGCCAATATAATTAACACACAGGTTTTTTTGTTTTTTTTTACTGCCATTGCCTTCCACATCTCTATGCATATGGATATGTGGTGTTGTGGCTCATGATCTTGAGATGTTTGTTTCAATACCCAGGGTCCACAGTGCATTGGGTTCTTTAACGAAACCCTTCATTACACATTGCTCTTGTCCACTCAGCTGTCAACAGGTAACACTGTCATGGACTAATATTCCATTCAGGGTAAATATTGGCCTATCTTCCAAGTCAGCAAGATGACATCACTCAAGTCCTACATCAATGCAAGGAAGTGCATTGTGTGCAGCAGTCTATAACAACATTTGATAGCCTGGCTATATATGTATATAGAGATATTAATATTTCTAAGTCTCTCTAAAGGAGACTACGGCAGCGGTACTGGATATTAATAGTTATCGCCAAGCCAACATGGCAGTCCCAAAAATAGGACAAATGCTGCTGTTGATTAGCTCCAAGAGGCCATTGCATCTAGCTAGCTATGTGACACACGAACCTGTGTCCATTATAACCTTCGAACAGGGGAGGTCAGCCGCTTCTCCTTGCTGGTCTGGCATCTATAGACTAGCTTCAGTGTGTTTGCCCCTTATACATGTATGTGTATATATATATATATGTGTGTGTGTGTGTGTGTATGTTTTCTTTCATTGTTTTATTTGTTTCAGTCGTGTGACTGCAGCCATGCTGGAACACTGCCTTAAAGGGTTTTTTAGTCTAAGAAATTGACCCCAAGATTTAGTCTTTGTAAGCCTAGTTCTTATTCTATCAATTTTTTTTTTTTTGCCAAACTGCTAAGTTATGAAGATGTAAACACACCAACATTGGTTGTCAAGCAATGGTGAGGTGACAAACAAAGACACGTAAATATATATATATATATACATACAATGGGCTTTTTTTGAGTTTTTGTCTACCATATCTGGTCACAAGGCTTTGGTCGGCTTGAAGCTATACTAGAAGATGCCCAAGGTACTAAACCCAGAACCATGTGCTTGGGAAGCAAGCTTCTTACCTCATAACCACGCCTGCACCTGTCCAGGAGTCAATGTCTTTGACTAAAACCCTTTAGGGTCGTGCTCCAGTATGGCTGCAGTCAAATGACTGAACCCTGTAAAAGAATAAAAGCATATCCAATCTCTCGTGTACTCTACAATGTCATTCTAAAATATGCAAACACACCGTTGAAATCTTGAAGCTACAAAATAATGTATAATTAATTCAACAAAATGTGAATAAATAAGCATTATGTTAGAATAATCTTAATGTTAAAGGGTTAATCTCTGATTAATTCAGAGATGAGAGCTAAGTTTTCAGAATGCAAAATCTCTCTGGGGTATCCATCCTTAAACTGGTAATGCCCTGGAGGACTAATAAACACTAGGGAGCTGAGAACTATATCTGTTGGACTCTTCAGTTCAATGTTCTAGACCTGCTGGACAAACATGACTGCTTTTACGATCTCTTACAGCTAAGAATGTTTCTTTCTTTCTTTCAGCCACAGTTGATACATTTCTACTAGAGGCCTCTATTTCTTAGCTATTCAAGTAGCTGGCACTCTACAAGTTGCTGTGTTTGACAGGTAGACCCAAGGTGTGCCTTTTCGTATCGTCTGTTGGAATCAGCCATGTTGATGTTGATACATGTGAAAGGGAAATGAGCATTATATGGTTGGCACATGCCATGTAACATAGTGATTGGTCATCTCTTTTTATGATCTAAAATATGTTGACAGTTACCTGGCACAACTTCTGTATACACACTCTATATCTATTTACACACATACATGCTTGCACATAACTTTGTGCTGGGGTCACGTAAGAGGCCCAAGTAATGGTGCCGTATAAAAAGCACCCAGAACACTTTGTGAAGTGTTTGGTGTTAGGAAGGGCATCCAGCTGTAGAAACCATGCTAAATCAGACAATGGAACCTGGTGTGGATCCTGGCCTTGCCAGTTCCATGTCAAACCGTCTCCAACCCATGCCAGCATGCAAAACAGATGTTAACTCGTGATGATATCTGTAATCACACACACATATGTACTGGCATGGTTGTGTAGTAAGAAGTTTACTTTCCAACCACATGGTTTGGCATTCAGTCCCACTGAGGGTCACCTTGCACATGTGTCTTCTATAGTCTTGGGTTGATCAAAGCCTTGTGAGTAGATTTGGCTGAAAAAAGTCCATTATATATATATGTGTGTGTGTGTGAGGGGAGGGTACTGTTTCTTTGTCTGGACATCATGTGATAGTCGTAAACATGTGTCACTGTCATACAAGCAGTGTTCTTTGTTTTCCATCATATAGCTATATGGATTTTTATGCACAATATACCAATGTGAACCACAAAATATATCGGGGGGTAAGAATCAAAACGTCAAATTGTTCAAATTTTGTGAATCTTGTAATGAAAACTGATGTCCAGTACCAACTGGGCAACAATGGCTTATAAACAGTTTTAATAGACTTTATCTTTCAAAGGTGGCAGAATTGTTAGCACACCAGACAAAATGCTTAGTGACATTTCGTCTGTCTTTACATTCTGAGTTCAAATTCTGCTAAGCTTGACTTTGCCTTTCTTTCTCTCAGGGTTGATAAAAATAAGTACCAGTTGAGCAACTGGGGTCAATATAGGCAACTCCACCCCACCCCATCAGAATTGCTAGCCTTGTGCCGAAACAACAAAAGAATATACTTCATCGTTTGAAAACAAATTTTGTTTTTTTTCCTAAGACATGGTACCAAATGCTGAAACAAAGGATTTTGAGAAGTATAAGAGGCCTCAGAGGCGTTTAGAAAGCAGTCAAGTTTTCCCCATTTGTATTTGACTTTTCTTTTGTAACATATCATATGGCTGCAGGTCTGTAACTTCAAGACAGAAATCTGATGGAAGTTCCTTGATAATGCATTTAAATGGATATTGTAAGATTTTCAATGCTTTCGTATTTTTTTTTGAGATCTGAAAAGTATTGTTGAAACTTTGGGCTTCAAACTGTTGAGAATGTCTTGAGCAAATCTGAAAGGAAATGAAGCATTTGCTTCACGGCTGTGTTTTATCACAGCAGGAGAGAAATAGATTAATTTATATCAGAAAACTTTTCCACTACAATGTAAAGTTCGACTCATTAAGCTTTATCATTAAGTTGGCTGAGTATACCAATTTGCACAATTATTTGTTGTTTCTAAGAAGTGGTTAAACATGATTTTTCTCATTCAAAAAAAACGTCAGTCTCCATCACAAAAAAAAATTTATGAAATATTCTTATTTCTTCTATTAAACTATCTTAACATTTTGGTAAAGCAAACTGTTGTATTCAGCTGCTGTTTCTTCCCAAAATGTCTAAAACAAATGACAAGTGTATGAGATTATTCTATTCTCCATCACACAACAGATTTCCACAATGAATGATGTAGTGAAATACTGTCAGTTTGATACATCCTAGACTAAGCATAGGCAACCAGCTCTGAGACGTGGGCTGCATGAGACATGCACATGGCTAAAAGAATACAAAGTAATTTTTTTGCTAGGCATGCCATCCAGAAAGTCCTGCAATCCACAGTTTGTCTATGACTGCCCAACATTAACCTCTTCTACACCACACAATCTCTTCAGACATTTCCAAATCAGATTCTATTTCGTTGTTTCATTTCTTTAAAAAAAATCTCTTTCCCAGCAGTTTTTCCATAAATTCTGTTTACTGAAGTTAGTTAGTTCTGTCATTTCAAAGTTGGCATTAAATTCCTTGACTGAACAATAACAACACTGGATTGTCAGACACAGTCATTGATTCATCAAGCGCCAAAGGAAAACTAAAAATGTTGTACTCTGTTGTTTAATTGGCACTACTTTTTTTTTCTTTTTACCAAATGAAAAAAAAAAAAAAAATAGAAATTAATATTCTTGGATAAATCTATTATTCTGGATATATTTCTTAAGTTGTTTTTACAACACACAATCTAATTAATTTTCCAGCAATAAATATTGTTTTGCCTTTTTTAACTAACTAATAAGCTATTTTCAACTATGTTTAGTTGCAGTTTCAATTTTAGTATTTGTCTTGGTGCAAAGCAATTGTTGTGATAAAATTTTCTGCTTCCAGCTTTCATACTTATCATGACAAATTTTCTGTTACATTAGACTAGTAAGATGAATATTTTATCTGGTAATGTTTACAAATATTCTTTTGGCAAACTTTGGTTTTTTTTTCTTTTCAATTACAAAATATTCCAATATGCTACACATAAATGTTTTATAAAGCTGCAAAAGCTGCAACATTCAATGAATGTATCTATCTATCTATCTATATATATATATATATATATATATATATATATATAAATCGTCCAACCCATGCTAGCATGGAAAGCGGACGTTAAACGATGATGATGATACACACACATATACCATGTGATCAACCAAACTATCAGATGCTTTTATACATCGCTAGTCACCATGCGCTTTCCATGGTTTTAGCTTTCAAATGTTATCCCACTGGCTAGGAGCGCAGGCCAATATCTATCTATCTATCTATCTATACATACATACATACATACACTCTTTTACTTGTTTCAGTCATTTGACTGCAGCCATGCTAGATCACCAGCTTGATATATATATATATACACACACACACACTCACATACACATACCTATATATATATATATATATATATGTATACGTGTGTGTGTATGTATACGTTTGTGTATATGCATATATATATATTTATGTATGTATATGTATATCATCATCATCATCATCATCGTTTAATGTCTGCTTTCCATGCTAGCATGGGTTGGACAATTGATTGAGGACTGGCAAACCAGATGGCTGCACCAGGCTCCAATCTGATCTGGCAGATTTTCTACAGTTGGATGCCCTTCCTATCGCCAACCACTCTGAGAGTGTAGTGAGTGCTTTTACGTACCACTAGCACAAGGGCCAGTCAGGCGGTACTGGCAACGACCTCACTCAAATGTTTTTTCACGTGCCACTGGCACAAGTGCCAGTAAGGTAATGCTGGTAATGGACACGTTCAAATGGTGTTTTTTACGTGCCACCGGCACGGAAGCCAGTCAGCTGCTCTGGCAGCGATCATCTCGGTTGGTGCTCTTAGCGCTCCACTGGCACGGGTGGAGTTACGCATAAGTGGACTGGTTACACCCCTAGCATAGGCCACGTGTTATGGTCTCACTTGGCTTGCCGGGTCACTAGTCATTGCCTTGGTGAGGCCTAATGTTCGAAGGTAGTGCCTCACCATCTCATCCCAGGTTTTCCTGGGTCTACCGCAGGTTCCCTCAACTGCTAGGGTGTGAAACTTTTTCACACTGCTCTCCTCATCCATTCTCGCTTAAGTATTTGTATGTATGTGTGTATATATATATATATGTGTGTGTGTATATATGTATGTATTTATGTATGTATATACTTATATGTTTTTATGTATATATATAAGTATATGTATTATATATATATATGTAATGTCAGTGTGCATACCCGTCAGAGTGTAAGTATCTTGAGAGAAAAGCTGAACATTAGAAGCATCAGTTGTGGTGTGCAAGAGAGACGATTGCGCTGGTATGGACATGTGGTGAGAATGGATGAGGATAGCTGCGTGAAAAAGTGCCACACCCTAACAGTTGAGGGAACCCGTGGAAGAGGTAGGCCCAGGAAGACCTGGGCTGAGGTGGTGAGGCAAGACCTTCGTACATTGGGCCTCACCGAGGCGATGACTACTGACCGAGACCTTTGGAAATGTGCTGTGTGTGAGAAGA
Organism: Octopus bimaculoides; assembly: GCF_046866305.1. NCBI lineage: Eukaryota > Metazoa > Mollusca > Cephalopoda > Octopoda > Octopodidae > Octopus > Octopus bimaculoides. The sequence continues at coordinate 62,590,172 of NC_142937.1, read as the reverse complement.
CCCGGCAAGCCAAGTAAGATCGTTGCCAGTACCGCCTGACTGGCTCCCGTAGGATTTTCGAGTAAGATCGTTGCCAGTGCCCCTGGACTGGCTTGTGCGGGTGGCACATAAAAGACACCATTTCGAGCGTGGCCGTTTTCGTGCGGGTGACACGTAAAAGCACCCACTACACTCTCTGAGTGGTTGGCGTTAGGAAGGGCATCCAGCTGTAGAAACTCTGCCAAATTAGATTGGAGCCTGGTGTTGCCATCCGGTTTCACCAGTCCTCAGTCAAATCGTCCAACCCATGCTAGCATGGAAAGCGGACGTTAAACGATGATGATGATGTATGTATATATTTATGTGTATATATGTGTGTATATGTATGCATATATATGTATATATATATATATATATATATATATATATATATATATATATATATATATATATATTTATGTATGTATGTATGCCATCAAGCATCAGGATCAGTTACTGCAACAGCCTGGGTTTCGGGGGGGCCACGGCTTTTTAATATTCTCCCAAAGAGCCTGAGGAATCTACACAAAGTAGATGTAGGCGTTTTTAAATCAAGGTTGGACCTTTTCATGTCGAGATTCCCAGATGAACCTACCTCACATCAAGAGGTGCAAATGAGGGTAGCTACATCACACTCCATTCTTCACCAAGTGCCACATATTAGAGGAGACATTGTAACAAAATAGCAGTGCTCCAGCATGGCCACAGCTGTGGGCTGAAACTAAAAGAAAAGATATGTATATATGTATGTATGTATATATGTGTCTAGATATACATATGTATGTGTATATGTGGTTGTTTCTTTGGCAAACTTGTACAAGGCTCTGGGGTTAGATTTTATATTGTCTGTAGTCCAGTCTTCTTTGTCTGCTCATTTTTCATCATGGGAAAGTTGCAGCTTTTTTTCAATCTCCAGCAGCTGTATTTTCAGGTGGGATTTTTCACTGCTTTCAATTCTTTTGCTTAGGCGATTTGAAATTTTTGTACGCTGTCTCATAAGAACTTTCCTCTCCCTAGGGATTTTGTTCTTGTGTATGGCAGCCTTTCTCCCTGAGACTCATTTGTAGCATATGGCTTACATTACAGGCATGAATTATTTAAGTTTCATGTCGATGTTCCATGCTGGAACACTGCCTTTAGTCGAGAAAATCGATCCCAGGATTTATTCCTTGTAAGCTTGGTACTTATTCTATCAGTCTCTTTTGCTGAACTGCTAAGTTACAGGGACGTAAACGCACAAGCAACGGTTGTTAAGGGCTGTTGACGAGACAAACACAGGCACACAATCATACACACACACACACACACACATATATATGTGTGTGTGTGTATGTATATGTATGTATGTATATATATATATATATATATATATATATATATATATATATGTGCTTGTATATGTGTATGTATATATGCATGTAATGAAATACATGTTGAAAATAGAGAAAAATGGTAGGGTTGAAATCTTAACCTGAATTAAAGTAAGGTTTATATAAGATAGATCTAAATTTCTGTTAGAGACGGACCAAATTACAAATTTGATGAAAGCATATCGCCTGAAGGACATTTTTAAAGGAAAACAAACTGGTCAAATAAGTAATTAACTAGAAATGTATTCATCAAAGAAATGATGGAATATTCCTTGAAACATATTGTCCAAAGTGTTAAATAAAACCAGTTGTAAAATATGATTGTGCTTATAAAATATTTTAGACTTTTACATTAAGGTGCAGGTGGGCTTTGTGTTAAGAAGTTTGCTTCTCAACCACACAGTTCCAGATTCAGTCCCACTGCATGGCACCTTGAGCAAGTGTTTTCTCCTACATGATTAACTGATCCTCCTGTATTTTCTTTTAGAGAAAGCCAGGAACATTTCAGCACCATCTCATATTTCACCTCAATGTTTTGAACTGTTCCAGCATGGGAGGTCCTAGTGGGTGATTGTGCTCCATTAGCATTTACTTTCAGGGTCATTGAGGCATACAAGCAACAACACCACAACAAGGACTTGAGCTTGTGGTCAGTAATGGATGATATGATGGACCATTACTCAATAAACTTGCATAGAATGTATGCCATGTAATCATCTAAGGAGGATCACGCATTCGTATTGAAGTTTAGCATAGACATTTTAGTTTCATTGTTTGATCACATTCAAATGTTTATCCAATATTGACTGCTATATGAACAAACAGCATCCTATTGATGTTCAGATTGCTTTTCTATGGTTTAGTACTCATCATTCTAAAGCATGTTAAAAGTCTTACTGTTATGCATATAAATACATTTTGGGTTATTTTCAAGGCATTGCATTCAATCTTGGATACAAATAAGCTTATCTTCTTTGTGAACGTTTGTATTTTTTATATAATTATATTTATTATTTTTTTTATTAAGAAACACAACCTGATAATAAATTGAAAATATATTTAATTGTATAATTTATTATCTTTTTAAAATTACATTAATTTATTGAAAAAAAAAAATTAGTATGGTTTCCTGTACGTTTTGATGAATATGTCTTTTCACAAATTATATGCTGACTTTTATATGTTTTTGATCATTTTGTCTTCCAACTAATGTGTTTTCTATGAATGTATTTTCAACCTATTTGTCTTTTTGGCAATATGCTTTCAACTAATATGTATTAACATTGAATATGTTCTTTTTGAATATGCCTAATCCCTGATAAAACATTTCGTAAGCAATATATTATGTATCTCTTCATGTTCATGAAGTCAAATGTTGTGTTGTGTATTGTAGAAAGTAATGTTATTTACATACATGACTTATGAAAAGTGATTCAGCAGTTTTGTTCTTTCTCCATCTTGAATGTGTTTTGTTATTCAAAATAGCCAAAAATATGTGCACCACTATGTGCTACTTTTGACAATGTAATGCTAGAAAGAGTAAGAATGGTCAACTAAACAAAGTGCCAGGTCCCAAGATTTTCTTGCGGTTTGCTTTGCAAAGCTAAAATGTTAGCTGGAATAAAAGTCTCTGATTTTTATAAAGCAGATACAAAACTGAAAATGTTACACAGCTTTGTTGGGGGGAAGTGGAGGGGAGAAAAAGAAAATGATCAGTGGATGCTGCCAGATATAGATAATGGTGTTAAGGTGCCCTGGTGGCCCCCACAAGGCACACAGCTGAAAAGAAGTGGGTGAGTGGCTGGTTTGCAAGATTGTATGGGACGATGAATGAGGGTTGAGGACTCAGACTTTCAAAATGGGTTAAGTTGAAGGGTGAATGAAACAAGAATCATGAACTTGGGAGGATAGAGGGATGCAGAAGAGTGGGGATAGCAAGGAGCAGTCAATGTTTCCTTTTGTTTAGGAATATATTTACCATTCAAAATTTTTTACTGAGTGAAGGTATATTTTTTTTTTGTGTTAACCTTTAGCATGCTGAAGGCAAATTATGTCACTGTATGAGTTTTCTCTCCTGTAGCTGCAGGCACATTAAATCATGTTGAGAGAGAAGAAAACTTGTACAGCAACAAGATACACCTTCAGCATGCTAAAGGTTAATATAAAACAGCAATTCATGGTAGATAAGAGAAACAAAGAATTTGTATTCAATATCATAAAGTGGTTGACATTTGGAAGGGCTGCAAACACCATGTCAAAACTGACCTCACCTGTGCTTGTTCCACATAAAAAGCACTCTGTCCACTCTGTTGGGTGGGTGGTGTTAGGAAGGGCATTCAACAGTAAAAACCATGCCAAAACAGACACAGAAGTTGTGTGTAAGCTCCTGCCTGACCATCTTCTGTCAAACTGTCCAACTGATGCCAGCATAGAAGGCAGACATTAAATGATGATGATGATCACATATTCAGTGAAGTCAGTGGGCTGGATGAAATAAAGTTATGAGCTGTACTTTACCAACCCCTGTGTTAGGTTTTTGGAATGATTTCCTAACTGGTAGGAGCAGATTCATGTCAAAGAGTAATGACCTACGAGACTGCTGTCCTGGTAATATCTTATGTAGATGAAGGGACACCACAATGAACGTTGTGTGTCAATGTCCGAGTTTTGCTGTACCACAGGGAACCTCATGACAGACTCCTCCCCCATGCATTCCAGCTGACCACCATTTATATCATTCCAGTTCCTGTTATGTGCTGTTAACAATGTAGAGCAAGGTAACTGCCTATTGAAAAAAGAAAAAAAAAGATGTAGAGCATCTAAGAACATCACAGTTGTTAGGAAATGCTGAAATGTATTTGGTTTTCAGACTGAGCAGAAAGTAATATACATATGCAGATTCAGTGTCCATAGGTCTTCAGTACAAGTTCACATTATTGTTCCAAAGTTCAACTTGTGGACATATGTAGTTATTATTTAAACGCTAACATGGGAACCTTGTTTCTGAGAAAATAGTTGTTTTGTTATCAGTGAAATTTGCAGAATAAAAGCATTATAAACACACAAACACAGGCATGTATGTGTAAGTGAACATTCATTTTCTATACTTTCTACTATTTGTATCTTTTCATTCATTCATAAGACTTTCTTGAAGGACCTGATTTAAACTTTTATGTATGTATGTGTTGTATGACTGTACTGTATAACTGATTTCAGTGATGTAGAATACCCCCTTTGAGTTGAGCTGAGATGAAAGCATTATTGAAGATGTGTGAATAGTTTTCTATTAGCAGTATTTTGCATTTTGTGCTAATAAGGTGCTTTTCAGCAGAATTAAAAGTGGTATTTCTGCAAAAGTAGAGGTTGACTACTTTTCTTCATGCATCTTTGCTGCATTGAAGATGCAGATGCTGCAGGCCATACTATTGTGTTCTTTTGGTTTACGTTTTAGGAAATATTTTGGTTTACTGCACAGCAATAACACTCGGATAATATGGCTTTAAGATATATTTTTAAGGATTGACAGTTTTCTCTTTTGTATCAAGCTTTCAACTGGATTTAGTAAAAGCTTTAGTTTTCAGCACCAGCATTCTTTCACGTGAACATTTTAAGTCTGAATGCAAGTTGTAAACTTGCTTTTTATTAATGCTTATTTTTTTCTCTTTATCTCATCAACAATAGTACCTATGGTGGTGGAAGTCAAAATTGAAGTTCTATTAAATCAACAATTGGTTGTGATAGTTCTAGCTGAAATAAAATATAGTGCTTTGATTGTTGTCTTTATTTTTATGTTATAGCCTATATATTGTGAATGAAAGGGAGAAATATTACTATCAGTACTGAAAAACACTTAAATGCATTCTAATGTAATGTTGCGTCATGCTCTAGATGGCACAGTGACTGAGGGCGCCAAATTGAATGGCTGAAGGTTTAGTTTAGTAGCTTCATATTCATTGTGACCATTTGTTGTTATGTTGCTTAAGCATTTGGTTAAAACATTGCTGAGATTGTCTGGCTAGCGAGTAAGTTACTTGAATTACTAAGGAAGTTTACCTGTGATAAAATCTCTTCCTATTTCAATCAAAGTTTGTCCCTAATCTGCTTAATGCTGCCACATACTGAAAAAAGTACTGCCCTTGTAAGGCCCCTAGGCTGTATGGAGGCATTTCTTAAATTGTGTGAGTGCGGAGGGACTATATTGTTAAGAAATAGTTTCAGGTTGACTGATGCTTTCATCATTATCATCATCTTCAATTTTTCGGTACTTGCATGGGTCAGACAGAATTTGTTGAGGCAGATTTTCTATAGCTGGATGCCCTTCCTGTCACTAACTTTCTGTTTCCAAGTGAGATAATATTCCCCATGATGAAACAAGTTTTCATGGAACAGTGGAACAGATTTTGGCTTGCATGATGGTGACATTTATTTACAACTATCACTTGAAGTCAAGGCAAGGAGACAATAATCCCAACCCATATATATATATATATATATATATATATATATATATATATATATATATATATATATCATCATCATCATCATATGTCTGTTGACCATGTTGGCATTGATTGGACAGTTTGACCAGAGCTGGGGAGCTGCACCAAACTCCAGCGTGATTTGGCATGGTTTCTATGGCTGGATTTCCTTCCTAATGCCAGCCATTTTATAGAGTCTGCTGGGTGTTTTTACCTGGCATATATATATATATATATGCATGTACACACACATATATGTATATACTTTCATCTACATGTGTATATAGATGCATATCAGGGTACAGGACGCTAGAACAATGAACTACAGACAACGGAACGAACACATAGGAAAACAGAAAGCCACTTGGAATTATTCATCAGCTGCCTCTATTCTAACTTGACGTTTCGAAGATATATATATATATATATATATACAGAGATAGAGAGATAGATGCATACATACACACACACACACACACACACACACATGCTAATATCAAACAGTGAGAATGAGTACTCAACACTGCATTGGTGGATAAATATTCTTTATCTGTGTGTTAACAAGGTTGCCAATGGTTTCATGTAGAGTATTCTCTTAACAATTATCAAACCTGCTGCATGAGACTGTATGGGATTTGGGGATAAATAAATGTATATGTTACTTATTTATCCCCAAATCTTGTGCAGTCTCGTGTAGCTTTGTGTATTCTCATTGACGGAGACATACCAGTGTTTCCATGTGGCAGGTTTGGTAATTGTTAGAATATTTCTCTTTACACAAAACCATTAATTAAGCCTCTTTAATCCACAAAAAAAGTGTCTATACACACACACACACACACACACACACATGACTGGCTTCTTTCAGTTTCTATCTACCAAATCCACTCACAAATATTTTGGTTAGCCTGGGGCTATAGAAGATAACTCCCCAAGATGTCATGCGGTGGGGCTAAGCTCAAGACCATGTGGTTGGGAAGCAGGCATTTTACCACACTACTACACCTACGCCCCTGCTATGTATGTGTGTGTGTGTGTGTGTGTGTGTATAAAGGATTAGTGTAAACAAGTATGTTGAGTTGTCTCTTCTCATTTTAAGGTGCTTTGCCATTCAGTAAACGGAGATGGATCAAATCAATAGTAGACTGTAATATGTACTGAGGTTTGTGTAATCAATTAAAACCCTCAAATGTCATTCTCCAATATAGTTGCATTCCAGTAACAGAATACATGCATTTTTCTTTTACTTTTCTTTTGTGGCTAAATGAGAGGAAGAAGTTCAATGCCTGGCAAACTTTTCAGACTGCCAGGAAGGAAGTATGTTATTCAGAGAACATTAAATCTGGCCTGAATGCTTGCAACATGTAGGCTCTACTAAAGAACCCAAGATCTAGTTTGTGGTTGTAAATTGGGTGACAGATTAATTATTGTGTGGCTTAAAGTACTCTACTAGGTAAGACACTAGTGCAGGCTTAATTTGTTTAGGAAGTTGTTATCCCACTCCTACCTCCACCACTTGACAGTACAGGTTGTCAAACAGCGGTGGGGAAAAAACACAGACAAAATTACTCAGATACACATGCTAATGAGCTTCTTTCAGTTTCCTTCTGCCAAGTCCACCCACAGGCTTTGATTGTTCCTGAGGCTATAGTAGAAAACACTTGCCCAAGGTGTCACACAATGGGACTGAACCCAGATTCATATGGTTGGGAAACAAACTTCTTAGCTTTGACTTGAACAAAATCCTTGTCAAATTTACAATCAGTGCAGAGTTGATAAAAGATCCTCAGAAATGTATGTATATATATCTGTATATATGTTTAATTTCTTTTATTTTTATGTTTTTACATGCTATCACAGGAAAATAGGCACCAGCATCAGTTAGAGGAATACATTATTGGGGTATTGCTGGATGTTCTTCCTGTCACTAAACTTTAACAGTTTTTTTCTATGTATATAGATTTGTGTGCATGTATATACAAGGTGCAGTGAATGAACTATCGTTTAAATTACGCAAAAATGAAAATAATACTGACATCTCATTTTAACAGATATATCTACCAAAATTGCATAACATCTTGAAAGACTAAGAATAAATTTATATTGGCTTCAACCATGGCCTCCAGACAACTTCAGAATCTCCTGTAACTCTTCTGGACAGTCTTCGTGTTTAAGTTGTTGAATGCTGCCATAATCCTTGCCTTCAGTTCCTCTTTGGTGTTACAAGGAGTTTTGTAAGTCTCTTGATCAACTGCACCCCACGCATACTAATGATGGGGGTTGCAGTCTGGGGAGTTAGGTGGCCAGATGTTAGGGTTGATGTGCTCGCAGAAATTGTCTGACAGCCATGACTGGAGGGATCATTGTCAACCATGGCCTGGATTTCACCAACAAATTCAGGAGTACTTTTATTAGAACAATCAGAGTGAGTTTTCCAAGTTGCTGTGCCTATGTAATCACCATTAGACACATCCAGCTCTTTCCAGATCCTCTGCACTGCCCTCAGATTGACACTCAAATACTCTGAAATGTTCATATTGGAGCTTCTGGCACAAATGCCAAGCAGTGCAGCATGTAGTTTTCAAATTTCTGGCAGAGTGAATTGTGTCATGGTGCTGTTTTTTTTTCACAGATGGTACCCAACTGACCCTTCTATACTGTGTAGTCAACAAAATTAAGAATATAAAATGGTGACAATTTACCCATAGCACCCTGTATATATACACATGTGTGGAAGAGGTAGACTCAGAAAGACATGGGATGAGGTGGTGAAGCATGGTCTTCAAATGTTGGGCCTCACAGGCATGACAAGTGGTCGAGCCCCTTGGCAATATGCCATTCTTGAGAAAACCCATCAAGTCAAGTGAAATCACCATGGTGGTCAATGTTGTGTGACTGGCAATTGTGCCGGTGGCATGTAAGAAGCACCCTTTGAATGTTGGGCAATATGCTATGCTTGAGAAGACCCATCAAGCCAAGTGAAATCATAGTCATGGTCAATGCCAGTGTCGTGTAACTGGCTCATAAAAAGCACCCTTCGAATTTCGGGCCTCACAGGGGCAGTGACAAGTGACTGAGACTGAAAAGACCAGTCAAGCCAAGTGAGATCGCAGTCGTGGCTGATACTGGTGTTTTGTAATTGTAGAAAGCATACCAAAACAGACCGCAACCTGGTGCAACTCCCCAGCTTACCAGTTTTCAGTCAAACCGTCCAGCCCATTCCAACATGGAAAATGGATGTTAAATGAGGAGGATGATGATGATACACACACATACATATATTTATGATTCTTTGTAAAGAATAAAAGTTTAGAATGGTACAACAATGCACTATAAAACAAGAAATGGACTATATACCTGTTGTAATTTGGTTATCTATAGTCCATTTCTTGTTTTATAGTGCATTGTTGTACCATTCTAAACTTTTATTCTTTACAAACAATACACAATGCTTCAAGCGAACTACAATACTCTTTTATAATTCTTGTTTTTAACAATGGATCTCAAATCGCACAAAGCTATAAATGATAGCATATAAATATTGGATGCCAAAAAAAAAAAACACAAATTATATTATATTCATTATGTAATTATACTCATTAGCTTACAACTGTTTCAGCTAAGAGAAGAAACTAGTACTCTGTAATGAATACAGTTTTGTATTCTCTTAGCCTTGTCAGAGCTAGAAGAATGCTTGTTTATTAAGAAACACATTAAATATGCTGATACACACATACATATACATCATATGCATGGACATGTGTACTTTGTGACCCCAATCTGCAAAGTGTTATTAGTTTAATAGGAAACATTTTACCGATAAGTAGAATATTCAGAGACCACTGGAATTTAATTCATAATCAAGGCAAAGATTCAAATCAAATAGGTCACACTTAACATTGGCAGCATTTGCCAATCTTAAGATAATCATACCCATATAAATGCAATTAGAACACACACACAGACACACATACACACACACACACACACACACACACACACACACACACACACACACACATATATATATACACATGCAAACATACAAACACACAATCATGTACATACACAGATGCATATACATAGGTCGAGATGTATCAACAGATGAGCATCTATAGACACTTAAAAAAATTAGATACATATATACACTTGCGTACAAATGCACATACATATAGAGATATAGACACAGGCTCAATGAAACTGATACAATCAAAAATATAAAAGTATTACACATTACACACACATGTATGTATATCATCATCATGTAATGTCTGCCTTCCATGTCGGCATGGATTGGACAGTTTGGCAGGATCTGATTAGTTGGAGAAATGAACAATGTGGCAATACTTGCTTTAACATGGTTTCCATGGTCGGATGCCCTTCCTAGCACCAACCATTTTACAATGTATACTGGCGGGAGGCAGGGTGTTCTTTAAAAAAAAAATTTTTTTTTACATTTTGCCCTTTGTCGTCTCCTTCATTAAGTTTCATCCCAGTGCAGTCCATCCTAAATCTGACATTGAATTCTTAATAACGTTATGGTACAAATGCATTATGCCAAATGTTTATAACATGATGGATCTTGAGCTGCTTTTCTGATTAGCACTTTCTGCAATAGGCATTTGATTATCATGATCTTACACAGTTAGGTGCCCAAACGTGGAGGCGCAATGGCCCAGTGGTTAGGGCAGCGGACTCGCGGTCATAGGATCGCGGTTTCGATTCCCAGACCGGGCGTTGTGAGTGTTTATTGAGCGAAAACACCTAAAGCTCCACGAGGCTCCGGCAGGGGATGGTGGCGAACCCTGCTGTACTCTTTCACCACAACTTTCTCTCACTCTTACTTCCTGTTTCTGTTGTACCTGTATTTCAAAGGGTCAGCCTTGTCACACTGTGTCACGCTGAATATCCCCGAGAACTGCGTTAAGGGTACACGTGTCTGTGGAGTGCTCAGCCACTTGTATGTTAATTTCATGAGCAGGCTGTTCCATTGATCGGATTAACTGGAACCCTCGACGTCGTAAGCGACGGAGTGCCAACAAGAACAGGTGCCCAAACATTGGTTGCATATGTAGAGCTTGCAGAAAGATACTGCAGTGCTGCAAACTTTAATTTGGGAAGTTGAAGGAGACAGCTTTGATATGTTGTGGTGCCTCATTCGGGGATTTGTACTGCTTTTAATATTGTTTGGTGTCAGTACTCCAAAAACCTTTCAGTTGTAAATTATTGCATTTCTCTCTTCTTTCTTCTCTTTCGGGAATAAGTAGTATTAAAATATTTCAACTTCTCTCACCAATTAACCTGTTCCATATAAGCAGTGTTTTTGTGTTGGACAATGCTTTTACAAATTCTGATTTTGGGGTTGAAGATGTCTTTGATTGCGTATCCAGTTTGTTGTGGGGCTGATAACAAAATGATTGAAATCTTTTCATCTGCTAACCTGTATATGGCATCAGGTTCTTCTGTTTGTTTTCTAGCATCATTCATATTATTTATCTTTGATGTCTTCAGAATGATCTTCATTGAAAGTGAAAGTAGCTATTCTGATAGCTGAGATATGTCTGAGAGAGCCAATTCAAACAGTATTCAAACACACACACACGCACACATGCAAATGTGTGTGAGAGAGGTGACTGTGTGGTAAGTAGCTTGCGTACCAAACCACATGGTCCTGGGTTCAGTCCTACTTTGTGGCACCTTGGGCAAGTGTCTTTTGCTATAGCCTTGAGCTAACCAAAGCCTTGTGAGTGGATTTGGAAGATGAAAACTGAAAGAAGCCCATCATCATTGCCATCGCCTAACGTCCGCTTTCCATGCTGGCATGGGTTGGACGGTTTGATTGAGGACTGGCAAGCCAGAAGGCTGCACCAGGCTCCAATCTGATCTGGCAAAGTTTCTACAGCTGGATGCCCTTCCTATATATATATATATACATACATATATATATATATATATGTTTGTGTGATTGAGTTTGCCCCCCCCCCCCATCATTTGACAACCGATGTTGGTGTTTACGTCTCCATAACTTAGTGGTTTGGCAAAAGAGACTAATAGAATAAGTACTTGGCTTACAAAGAATAAGTCCTGGGGTTGATTTGTTTGTCTAAAGGCAGTGCTCCAGCATGGCTGCAGTCAAATGACTGAAACAGATAAGAAAATAAAAGAATCATTTAACATCTGTTTTCCATGCTGGCATGGGTTGGATGATTTGACAGGCACTTGCAAGCCAGAGAGCTGCACCAGTCTCCAATTGTCTGTTTTGGCATGGTTTTTATGGCTGGATACCCTTCCTATCACCAACCACCCTGTAGAGTTCATATAAATATATCTTTTATCTGTTATTTTTTTACTAGTTTCAGCCATTAGACTGCAGCCATTTGTCTGTTTTGGTTTGCTTTCTATGGCTGGATACCAATCCCTAATGCCAGCCACTTCACAGAGTGTACTGGGTGTTTTTTTTTATACATGGCACCAGCACAGGTGCTCTTTACATAGCACCAACAGAGATGCTTTTTACATGACAACATCATGGTGTGGCACCTTCCTATATAAAAATCTTCCAACTTTAGTTTTTAGAAGTCTTTGAATCAACAGATATTAAAAATCTGTTTTTGCTGAATTCTATCATTACTGAAGGCTAGATTTTCTTCTTTATTTGTTCATTTTAAAAACTTTTTATACCTTGCATGTCAGTGAAAGCTGTCTCATTTCACAGGTGGTCAATTACATTCTGTCTGTCATGTCATTGACCAGTTGAGAATATATGTATATTTTTAGTTCAATACACAGCTTTTATTGCACATTTTATCACCTGTCTTCTAGTTTGACTGCCACTAGTTTCGGCTGAACTTATTTTGTTTGTAAGTAATCAACAACTAACATAACTGAAATGAAATTTGCTTCCTGAAGACTAGGAAGGACTAACTAAAGCTTAATTGTTAATTGCTTCACCATATAATAATTAACTTTCATCTATCAACATTTGTCCTTTTCCTAGCCATTGGTTTTAATGTTGTTGTCACTCCTCTTATTGGGTTATCTTCATTTGGTTCCAGGCACATAGATGATTAACGTTTCTACCAAATTCTTTCACTTTACTATCTTCCATGATTTTTCTGTTATTATTAAAAATGGTTTTATCCATTGTTATTTCATTCACTATTAAAGGGACTGCTTAGAAATAGCTATTTTGTCGCCTGAAAGAAATCCAGTCTCCAACAAATGAGCTTTTCTTAATGTTATTTTTACTCTTGGTTTTGTTGTTTACTAGATTAAAAGTTGTAAATTATTTTCCTTGTTTTTTGCATCATGTGAAAATATTCATATGTCTCTCTTTTCTATTTCAAACACTATGGTTCATAACTTGATTTGACTAGTAAATTTTATATAATTGATATATAAAACCGAGATGCTTCATTTCTGTAACAATTTCTTGCATCTTTAGTTTGGTGATTAATGTTCAGTTTTCTATTTTTATTTGTGAGCTGTCACTTTGATTACCGAACATTGGTAACATTCTTCTAAAAGCAGAATATGCTCAGTAGGAAAAAAAATTAAATCACTGTGACATCTAAGTAATGTAAACTGGGACTATTTCTGCAAATCGTGCTTTTATCTATAATTACATACACATACGTACATGCATACATACATATATATATATATATATATATATATATATATATATATATATATATATATATATATATATATATATGTATGTATACATATACATACATATATATACACACACACATAGATATATTTCCTTTGTGGAGATATAAAATTTATCAGGAAAATAATTTGAGTTGTTTGTAGTTATATAAGATTATTTCTTTTCTTTTTGGTTTTTACTGTAATAGATTGTGGTAAAGAATGTGTTGTAAGTGTTGGAAATCGGTTCTGTGTTACAATGAAATTAATTCATGTTTAACAAGTTAGTATTATCTTTGTCTCTAGAAAATGAAAATGCTTATACATCTGCTCCCTCAATCGAAATCTGGTTTGAAAGCCGTTAGACATGCTAGGTGTCACATGTCCAGTGTTAATGTAAAAAGTCAAACCTTCTATAAATTTTAGAATTAACAATGATTTACACATTCCTGTATATATGTGTTATTAAAACGGAGTCAAAGATGTTGGTAGTTGTAATTCATCCAGTTTTAAAAAACAAAGCACAGGACTGGCTGTGTGGTAAGAAGTTTGCTTCCCAACCACATGGTTCAGGGTTCAGTCTCACTGCATGGCACCTTGGGCAAGTGTCTTCTACTATTGCCTTGTGCTAACCAAAGCCTTGTAAGTGGATTTGGTTGATGGAAACTAAAAGAAGCCCATTGAATATATGCATGTGTATGTCTGTTTGACTCCTCTCCCTTCACATGCTTGACAACTGGAGTTGGTGTGTTTATGTCCCCATAACTTAACAGTTCAGCAAAAGAGACTGATAGAATAAGTACCAAGCTTTACAAATACACACACACACACACACACACACACACACACCCACACACACCCATATATATATATATATATATATATATATATATATATATATATATATATATATATATATATAAAATACTGGGATTGACTCAAAATTCTTCAAGGCAGTGCCCCAGCATGGCCGCAATCTAATGACTGAAACAAGTATAAGTTAAAAGATAATAAAAATCAGTATTCAGCAATTCCTGCTTTACAAAATGCATCTTCCATTACAACTTCCATTTTTGATGTCCATCTTTGAAATATTTTATCTATGGAGGTGATTGAATCCTTTAATTTACAGTTTCAGACTGTTTTGTTCATAACTGAACTCTGTTTGTCAAATTAACTGGCCGATGACATAATTATGGCATATGGAGACTCCTTTTCTTGTTTAAATGCAAATCTGGTCTCTAAATGTACCAGGTGTTAGAACAGTGATTCTGCGAACTGCGAATCCATGTCTTGAACTTACTTGCTGTGTCAGTTTCATTATTACACATATTTTCCAGTTATTTATTGTTTAAAATTTACTTTAGATTCCAGTTGGAAAAAGTAAATATTAGTTTGTTTTGTTTTGTTGGTTTGTTTGTTTTTTGGGGGGTTTTTTTTTTTTTGTTTTAATGTAGACTCTGGCAAGAAGACCATATTATGAAAGTGAGATCAGCATTTAATCAGTTGTGTTTCTAATGCTGACATTAACTGGGTAAAACCAATGGCTTTCACTCTACTTAGCTGTATCTCATTTCAGATTCTCTTTTGATGTCCAAAATGTTTGATATGTACTCTCAATTTCTACTAGCTTTCCTTGTAGCCATAAAATATCTTTTTTGTCTTTTAATATTTATTGTCAGCAAAAAAAAAAAAAAAACCCAACAAATACAGGATAAAAAAAGACCCCCCCCCCACTCCTGAACAATCTCTTTGATCCTTTTCAAAGTCCTACTATCTCAGCTTCCATTGCTCATCGTCTTGCATAATTTTCATCTTGCTTTGTTTCAGCAGTAATGGGTTCCATACTTTCTATTGTCCATGAAACACAATATTTCTGCCAGATGTATCATATAGATTACTGCTACACAAACATAATCCATTTGTTTTGAAGTTTTCTAAATGTCTGACAGTCAATACAGGTTCTACTTCATTTACTGTTGTTGCTTTTTGTCATTTTGTTGCTTAATTTCACTTCCCCATCACAACATATTGTATCCTACCAATTTCCAAGCGAGTACTGTTTATTTTATGCATGCATTGACAATAGATGTTAAAATCATCTCTATAATCTA
Organism: Octopus bimaculoides; assembly: GCF_046866305.1. NCBI lineage: Eukaryota > Metazoa > Mollusca > Cephalopoda > Octopoda > Octopodidae > Octopus > Octopus bimaculoides. The sequence goes on along the minus strand of NC_142937.1, from coordinate 62,574,539 downwards.
TATCATTATTTTCTCTAACTTACTAATAAAAATCATTGATAAAATGATTATTATCTTTTAAAATTATTTTTATCAGTTTTTCTCCTTGTAGGATTGGTTCAAACAAGTCTAGCCATCCTCTTATGGCTGCGCTTGTTTGAAACTTGTTAGACTTGTTTTGACAGCTTGCCCAATAGAGACTATTTCTATTATAATGATGAAAACCATTTAATAGTAGTACAGACAGTGTTAATTGTTTAAAAATAATATATCTATAGTTTGAATATTTTCAAAACATACGAATTATGTTGAGTTTGTGTTGCTGTTGAGCAATCTCATTCAGTTCGGTTTGATTAATTACTTCTTTGCTAAAGCTCTGTTCAAATTCATTGAAATAACTTTATCATATCCAGCCCACCAGACAGATAATGATTCACTCTTGTACATACGTTGTTACATTACATAATGTAATACAGTCAAGCTATTCAGGTTCAAGTACTGTCTCTCATCTTTCGTACTCCTTCTGGGGAGTACGATCTTCTATTATCTTAGCCCTTTAGCATTTAAGCCAGCCATATCCAGCCCAAATATTCTACTTGTTTTATGCTCAAATTGTCAAGATCGGGTCTCTTATATCTACCCTGCAATGTAATTCTAAAAATATTCAATCACATCATCAAAATCTCAAAGCCATGAGGAAAAGTATACTTAATTCAAAACATTGTGAATAAATAAGTATTATTATATTTGACAATAATCTGAGTGCTAATTGGTTAGGTGAGATGAAGATCAGTGCTGAAACGAGTGAAGAACTCCAAAGACAACTAGTTATTAATAAAAAGAATAATCTAGTGCTGTTATGGGCAGACTGCGAACTTTCTGAATGACATGCTTAATGAAAAATTACCTTGAATGTTTTTTAGTAGTGCAGCCCACTTGATGTTCAGTTGCATCTCATGCTCAAAACATGTATCATATATATATATATATATATATATATATATATATATATATATATATATATATACACACACACATAGATACATATGTTGCTTGTTTTGTCATGGTCATTAAAAGAGAGAGAGACAAAGATAGAGAGTAATTTTCTTATGACATTATAATTGTTATTTATCTTCAGGGCAGCTTTGATTGAAGAGATGAATGATCAAGGGAATTTTAACCAAGACCACCTAGCTTTTTGGGGTTTTTTTTAATAAAAATTTTCATGTCCCACTGTGTGACACCTTGGGCAAGTATCTTCTATAGCTGCAGGTCAACCGAAGGCTTATCGGTGGATTCAGTAGACAGTAACTGAAAGAAGCCCATCATGTGTGTGTGTGTATGTGTATCTCTTTATGTGTCTGTTTGTTCCCCACCACCACTGTTTGGCAACCAGTGTTGGTGTATTTATGTCCTCATAACTTAGCACTTCAGCAAAAGAAACCAATAAATTAAGTACCAATGCTTAAAAAAAAAAAATACTGGGGTCGATACATTTGGCTAAAAATTCTTCAAGGCAGTGCCCCAGCATGGCTGCAGTCTAATGACTGAAACAAATAAAAGATATCTAGGACTACATTGTCCAGTGTAGTTGAACAATATGGTGGCCCTTTCAGTGGTTAGGATGTGATTTAAACAAGATGTAGCTGCTATATCTAATTGTTTGAGCAATGCATAGAAGCTCCCTTGCTGAAGTACTGATATTGTGTTTAGTATTACTAATCTGTACACTCTAAACCACTTCTTAGAATATTTCCTGAGATCATCTGTATTTGTTATGACAACATTAATTTTCGTTGCACATTATGAAATGTGCCATAGGAAATATATAATAGTCATGTTACTTTGCAAGAATTTTAACATTTACACAACTTTAATTTTCTTTCTCTTCTTCTTTTTTTTTTTTTTTTTTTTCTTTATAGCGAAAGTGTTGTTGAATAAAAAGATACCTAAATTGTTAAAAAAACGATATTACATTTACATCAGTTGTGTTTTGATAATAGCCTTCAGTACTTATAAAATGTCATTAACAAATTCATCGTCTCTTGCACTTCTCCACCTTTTCTGGCAGCAATTATGGTATCGCAGAGTTAAATTGGTGGCTATGATTGTCATATTTTTAAAGATTTATCCAAATACAAAACTAGTTGATATAATATTGCTAAACCAAAGAATGGTACACAATCCTTACCCAGATATTTTGATTTTTATCTTGTCTGATACAATTTATGTATCTGTGATATTTTAGACTGTAGATTGTGATATTTAAGACTGATATTTAGAAGTGAAATATTTCAGAACATTTCTGTAGAAATAAATCATAATACACAATTTATCTCTATATATCACTATTGTATCCTCCTCCTCTTACAGATTGCTTTGGGTAGTTTTTTTTTTTTTGAACAGCCTATTTAATCTTGTTTTGTTTTCTTTTTTTTTAACTATATATTCTCAATCTAATATCTGTTTAGTTTCTTTTGTGTATAGAAGTTGGATTGGTGTTGAAATGTACAGGATTATTCTCTCTTTTCTTTCCCCTGCCTCTTTCTCTCTCTCTCTCTCCCACGCACATACACCCTTACATAGAATTTTATTTTTGTTCCATGCATGTATGGGTTTATTGGTTTTTATTTGCAAATTTGGATATTTACAAAAAGCAAAACTTTTTTTACAGTTAGATGCTCTCCCCACTGTTGACCATTCAGCCTTGTAAAAGTAAAACTAGCTGTTAGTGACGCAAATGTTAGCAAATAATGTTCCTTACTTAGAGTACAACTGTAGTACAGTTCGAACTATTGAATAGCATCATTTTAAAGCAATGTCATATAATGATACCTTCATATTAATATGGTTAAAGTTGATGTATGCTCTTTGTCAAATAGTCTATAAAACTACCAATACTTATAAGCTGGCACCCAACACCTTAGAGCCATTTCACTTCCTATGACCGTGGACTTTCCATCAGTATTTTGCTAGCCCTTATATTTGAATCCATTCAGGTCTGGAAGTAGAATCTGCTTTTACTAGTTTTCTTCTTCCTCACAAGACAAAAGAACATGGGATTGATTGTTCACATGCTTTTGATGCAATACTTATGAATTATATGTTACTCAAAAAACACAGTTACTGTGTTGTGAATATTTTATTTACAATTCTCTGTAAAAATTAGACATCCCTTCCCACCCCTCTCTCTCTCTCTCTCTCTCTCTCTCTCTCTCTCTTTAAACCAAAACAATGCAAGTTATATGAAACACTATAACTTAATGATTCGTACATTCACGTTCGTAAAACTTTTATCTATATTAGACAATGCTTTATGTAAACTATATTTATATGCATATGTATGTATATATATATATATATATATATATATATATATATATATATATATATATATATATATATATATATAATAGTGCTGCTCTGTCCTTGAAAAATAACGTACTAATCTCTGATTGCTTAAGTATCATTTGCCATAGCACTTAATATTTTTTGCATCTGAGCCACTATTTTCTGAAGAACTTGTAATCATATTGAGCTGTCTGATTTCTAATGCTCCCCAGCTGTTAACTTAAAAAAAGTTATTGTTCAAACCATGTCTTAGTGAGCATTCTGTCTCACCGATATTTCCTTTATTATATTCTATAAACTGTTCCTCCAGTGGTCAGTGTTTCTATATCCTTGAAGATACTTAATCACAATGGCAGTTTGATTTGCTCTTAAAGACAGTGTAATAATTTGAAATATTTTGCCTTTAAAAAACATAGAAAACTTGGTGCTTGTTATTCTATGCACTACCTTTGTTCAGTATCTTACAATCTGTTTTCTTTTTTATCATGAAATAACAAATCTATTTTATTCTTTACTCAGCATATACCATTTTATCTCAGCTATTTTTTGTACTTCATTATCTAAGTAGTTAACCCTTTAGCATTCAGATTACTCTGTCAAGAGTAATGCTTTATTTATTTGCATTTTTTTAAAAATAATCTATTATCATGTAGTTTTGAGATTTCAAAGATGTGATTGTCAATTTTTAAAATGACATCATAGTGTAGGTGAGAGAGGCTGGATCTGGCCAGCTTGCACAAAAAAAACAGTAGAATACAGTCATGGCCAAAAGTCTGGAACATAGGTCTGAAAATTAGAATTTATATATTAAATGCCCAAAGTTATATTTGGTCAGAGCGTATATTTAATTTTAAAAAATATATTTAATCTTTTAAGAAATGATCCAAACTCTTGGCCATGACTGTATTTAGGTTGGATATGAGTAGTTAACCCTTTTTGATACCAACCTGCCTAAAACCACCTTGGTGCCATGATACAAAATTTATGACTTAAAGTGATTTAAATTAAAAACTTGCATCAAAATGCTCAGTTATTTTTATAAATTATTTATTTTAAAAGTTTAACCAAAACAAAGACAGTGTATTTCAGTAGATGTGGAGGCATAGTGGCCCAGTGGCTAGAGCAGCGGACTCATGGTCATAGGTCATGGTTGCGGTTTCAATTCCCAGACCAGGCATTGTGAGTGTTTATTGAGTGAAAACACTTAAAGCTCCATGAGGCTCCAGTAAGGAGTGGTGGCAAACCCTGCTGAACTCTATCACCACAACTTTCTCTCACTCCTTCTTCCTGTTTCTGTTGTACCTGTATTTCAAAGGGCCAGCCTTGTCACAATCTCTGTGACGCTGAATCTCCCTGAGAACTACATTAAAGGTACATGTGTCTGTGAAGTGCTCAACCACTTGCATGTTAATTTCACAAGCAAGCTGTTCCGTTGATTGGAACAACTGGAACCCTCGTCATCATAACCATTAGAGTGCCTTAGTATTTCTATAGAAATATGGTAAGAAAAAAATTAAAGGTTAAAGAGTTAATCAAAGAGAAGTATGAATGTTGTGTGTTTTAGACTGTTGACATGACTTCTCCTCTTGGATATGTTATTAACTTCATAAACCCTGGCACTGTTCACATATTGGCTAAAGAACTTAACACAATGAGTCTTAAACATAGAAAAATGTGAGTAACTGCCATATTCATATCTGTTACATGATAGGGGGATGCGATGGCTGTGTGGTAAGAAGCTTGCTTCCCAACCACATGGTTCTGGGTTCAATCCCACTGCGTGGCACCTTGGCACAAATATAATTCTTTCCCAAATAAATAAATAGGTGCAGGCATGGCTGTGTGGTAAGAAGCTTGTTTTGTAACCATATGGTTCTAGGTTCAGTCCCACTGCGTGGCACCAAAGCCTTGTGAGTGGATTTGGTAGACAGAAACTGGGAGAAGCCTATCATATATTTGTATATTTTTGTGTCTTTGTTTGTCCTCTACACCATCGCTTGATAACCAGTATTGATGTGTTTACATCTCCGTAACTTAGCGGTTTGGCAAAAGACCAATAGAATAAATACCAGGCTTACAAAGAATTAAGTCCTGAGCTCAGTTTCTTTGACTAAAACTTTTTAAGGCGGTGCTCCAGTATGGCCACAGTCAAATGACTAAAACAAGTAAAAGAATTTTAAAAATGCAATGATATTGTTATACTCTTTATAAAGACTTGCCTGTCTTGTACAATAATTGGAAAGTTAGGTACCTTTTGAGTGTTGCACATCATGGAGGCAATGACAGATGACCGAGATATTTGACATCATGCCATGCTTGAGAAGACCCATCAAGCCAAGTGAAATCGTAGATGTGGAAAATACTAGTTTCACATTAATGGCACATGTGCCGGTGGCACATAAAAGCATCCATTACACTCTTGGAGTGGTTGGCATTAGGAAGGACATCAATGTCTGTATGTGTTTCTACAAACACACACTGATTCATGTTGTTGCATGGTATGAAGGTGATTGCAAATGACTATGACAGTACTAGAATAGACCCAGCCACCTGTGCAAGCATGATGAAATAGGCATTCAAATAAGAATAATAATAATTGGGATATATTATATGTATTTTCACCTAAACCTATTGTCCATTTTTCACTTGCTAATCTTCTACTTGTTACCCTTATCTATTTGATATACCATCTCATCTCTCCCTCTCCTATTCAGTTAGCTATGCCAGCCATGTAAAAATTGAAAATATTTAGATATTTCCTAAATATTAATTGCTAGCAAGGGCACGGTATTTCGCTTTGCTACCAAGTATATTAAAGCTTTACTTTTTGTGTTAGCAGTGCAATGTTCTCACTTTTAAGTTTATTTCTACAGATTTTTTTTTTTATAGAATTCAGAGCTAGCACCAAATATACAAATATGTTTATGTAAACAATGCAATCACAGACACACACACACACACACACACAAAATAAAAATAATAAGTAATGGGTGTTTATGCATATTTCAAGTGTTATTGCTCTTTCATCAGCACCCACATCCGACCCACATTGTAACTTTCAGTAGAGATAAACTTATGAATTAGATATTTCCATACTCAATCCCACCATTATCATTTTTATCTCTGCACCTCCATCTCCCATTACGATACCTGAGTAACGAGGGGTTGCATAGAATCTGCTGCGATCTGATACACCTTGCATTTACCTTCTTTTACTGCTAGCCATCACTCCTTCTCCCTCAGATCTCTCCTCTATTGCCATTCATCACTCTCTTGTCACTCTCCTGCTTTCTCTTACCAATTAACATCACCCTTCTAGACTGCCTGTCACCATTTCCCCTCTCACTTGTGCCTCTTTATTGACATCTTGTCATCCACCCATTTCCACAACTATGTGTGTGTGTGTGTGTGTGTGTGTCTCTCTCTCTCTCTCTCACCCAAACAAGTAGCAGCCATAGTGTATCTCCCATTACCCTTTGCCATTACTGTTTCTCTTCTATTACACCTTGCTTGTTTTCTTCCACCCTGTCACCCTATTTATCTTGTTTCCTCATCATACTCTGGCTTCTTTCTCTCTGTCACCCTAATATTCTGTAATCTCCTTCTCATGTACCCTTCTTATGGTCACATTGCCTTCGGTGAATGGAGACAATTTAGAGTAGTAAGAGTTTTTTGTTTATTTTGTTTCATTTTAGGGTCGCCTTTTTTTTGGTTTTTTCGGTATTGAACAAGGCAACCTCACTAATGCTGGTGTCACAATAAAATGCACCCTGTATGCTCTGTAGGGTGTCAGTGAACCAGCAAAAGTGTAGGAGCAAGAGGGTCCCTTTTTTTTTTTTTTGTCCTATTGAAGACATGACAATTCTGGATGCCAATAAAATGTACCCAACACTCTCACTAAAGTGATTGGTGTTAAGGACAGTATTTAGCTGCAGACTCTATCCTATCAAAAATAAAATGCAGATGTCTCTCATCCTGTCTCAGGGTTCAGTTACTCTGATTTAAAACTAACTGAAATAAATGACTTATCCAATTCATGCCAGCATAGAATGTGTACATAAAATACCAATGGTGATATATATATGTATGTATACACATATATATATTAATTGACCTACAAATGTAATTGCACTTTAAAAACATGAAATGAAACCCCATTTGTGCAGAAAAATTGACCTTTCTGAACTAATGATGTTCTGTTTTTTTTTTTTTTTGCATTGTATAATATATATATATATATATATATATATATATATATATATATATATATATATATATATATATACTTGTATTATTAATTTGGTATTTAATCTCTGCTGTATTCTATTTCCTCTCACTTCTTCACAAATGCTGGCTTGCAGATAAACAATGTGACCTACTTTTCTAATGTCTATCAATCCTGATGTCTTCCAGCAGAATTGATTCTTTTTTTTTCTCCCCCCATTTCTTCCTTGTCCACTCCTTTCTCTCGCTTTCTCCATCTCTTTTTGCTTTCTAACCCTGCATTTTCCATGCTTCTTCAAGCAGAGTATATCCTAGATTGTCTTACAAATTTATTACTGCTAATATTCATTTGAGCATTGCAGCTTTCATTGCTTCTTCAGAAATTTCTTTTGTTTTGTCTTAATTTTTTCTCTCTTAGTTGTTGTGAATCTGCATTTGGTTATTACTTATTTATTTTTGTTTTGCTCATCATTTCTTAATAGCCCGTGGTATTTGGAGTTCAGTTAATTTTTTTCACTTTACAGTGCAAGGTAATTAATTCTTGAGAAATAATTTTACAATACTTCTATCTCATATTTGTTAGAAGACATTCATTAGTTTGCATTATCAAATACTCTTGTTATTATAGTCTGTATTTTCATTTTATTTTAATGTGTAGCCACCTTTGTCGATCTGGTCATGTCAATAATGCCTATTTAAATTTTTGTTTAGGCGTGGCTGTGTGGTCAGAAGCTTGCTTCCCAACTGCATGGGATCAGTCCCACTGCATGGCACCTTGGGCAAGTATCTTCTACTATAGCTTCGGGCCAACCAAAGCCTTGAGTGGATTTGGTAGACAGAGACTGAAAGAAGCCTGTCATATATGTGTGTGTGTGTGTGTGTGTGTGTGTGTGTGTGTATTTATGTGAGTGTGTCTTTGTGTCTGTGTTTGTTCCCCACCATTGCTTTGTAACTGATGTTGGTGTGTTTACGTCCCTGTAACTTAGCAGTTTGGCAAAAGAGACTGCTTGAATAAGTATGAAGTTTACAAAAAATAAGTTCTGGGTCAATTTCTTCGACTAAAAATCTCTTTAAGGCAGTGCCACAGTGAAATGAGTGAAACAAGTAAAAGACCATCTTTATAAGCAATATAGGTTCCAAATTTTGGTACAAGACCAGTAACTGCAGGGGAAGGGGTAAATCAATTATATCGACCCCCAGTTCTCTACTGGTATTTAATTTATTGAATCCAAAAGGATGAAAGGCTAAGTTGACCTTGACAGAGTTTGAACTGAGAACAGAGATAAACAAAATGCCACTAAGCATTTTTCCCGGCATGCTAACAATTCTGCCAGTTCACTGCCTTATAGACTGTTACCATTTATGTCTCGGTTTTAGAACTGATATGCTATAGCCCAGCATGTTATAGAAGGTGACTAGGCAGTTGATTACAAGAACGGCATCTGGCTATAAAACACTGCCTCAGAAAAATTTTCCGTTCCATGCCAGCATAGCAGGCTACTGTTCCTGCTGCTGTATCTTACCTACTTGTGTGTGTGTTATAAACTATGTGTGTTAGTAGGAAGTAAACATATATGTGTTAGTAGGATGTAGTTAGCATCGAGAGGGAAAAGGTCCAAAATATATTTTATGCAGTGCAGCAGCAGATACTGTGCTATTTGATTCATTATGAAATGGTAGATACTCAACTGAAAAGCTCCTTATGTAAATATATGTTTCAAAATTTACAGCTGAAGCTGACCTATGTCATAATATATGTAACCAAAATGGTAGTTTCCAACTGAATATATTCATTATAAAGCCAATTGTCTTATTTATTTGATACTTGCCAGCATTGATTACAAATATTCTTTTCATGTCAGTAAACTAAATAGCAATCTGAATATTTGCATGAATAATGTGAGCTAATATTCTCTGATTTGCTGCTATTTCCTAATGCTAACCACTGTGTTGTCTAGTAGTTTTTGGTACCTGTTACTCAGCTAGCTAGATCAAGGAATGTTGGGAACTGTGCCACTACAAAATGCAGTTTGTGTTCTTTGGATAGGCATGCTTCAAATAATCAGCATCTGTGTGTCTGTTTATTATATGTATGTGCATATTTTGTTACATACTCATACATATATATATATATATAACATATGCACACATGTGTGTGTGTGTGTACTCAATTCGGTCGTGGGGAGGTTTCTTCCCCTGTCAGCATATGTATATACATTTGCGCTCTTCCTACAGCACAAGGAGTATTTTACTCCTGTTTCTAGCAATGTAAGTGTCTCAGCACCCTTAGTTATGTTTAGTGATGATTGAGTTTTTCGTTATGGTATTATATTGCACCCAGCTGTTTATATTAATTTGATACACACACACACGCACACTCTTTTATTTGTTTCAGTCATTTGACTGTGACCATGCTGGAGTGCCATCTTGAAATGTTTTCAGTTGAATGAATTGACCCCAGGACTTATTTTTTAAGCCTAGTTCTTATTCTATCAGTCTCTTTAGTCGAACAGGGGTGTAAACACATCAACACCACTTGTCAAGCGGTGACATGGGAACAAAGACACATGCACACACACACACACACACACACACACATATACATACATATGCAACAGGCTTCTTTCAGTTATAGTCTTCCAAATCCACCCAAAGCTTTGGTCAACCCGAGGCTATAGAAGAAGACACTTGCCCAAGGTTCCATGCAATAGGATTGAACCTGGAACCATGTGGTTGGAAAACTAGCTTCTTACACAACCACACCTACATATATATATGTACATATATATATGTATATGCATATAATCTAAATGCCTTGAGCCCTAAATACACATACATATGTGTGTATGTCTTTTCTTGATATGCACAAATCAGTCCATTATTTATTCTCTTACTTTATTCTACAATAATAATAACAACAACAACAGTCCTTTCTGTTATAGACACAAGTCCTGAAATTTTGCAGGAGGAGACCAATTGATTACATTGACTGTGGTGCATAACTGGTACCTAATTTATCTCAGAACTTTAAGAGCTGAGAAAAAATGCTTCATCCTGTGTGCTAGTAATTTCAGGTATGCAGCCAGCAGTTTTGTGGGGAGGGAATTAGTTGATACCATCAGCCCCAGTATTTGACAGGTACTTGATCTTATCAACACCAGAGAGACAAAAGCCAAGGTTGAACTCAGAACATAAAGCGATGGAACAAATATTTGCATGGCATGATACCTGACCCTTTAGTGGTTTTGGCAATCCACTTCCCTCTATAATCATTTCTGTAATGCCTGATATTATTTTGAGGGGATTGAGAGGAATTTTGAGAAGGTTAATCAGTTCCATTGACCTTAGTACTTGATTGGTTCTTTATTTTATTGACCCCTGCACCTTCCAGTAAAATGATAAAGTTAAACCTGGCATGATTTGAACTCAGAACATAAAGAAATGGAATAAATGTTGCTACTCGGCTGTTTTTCCAAAGCCCTAATACAGTGGTTCTTCACCCCTTTTTTTTTACCTGTGGACCCCTTTGAATCCTATTTTACTCTACTGGATCCCCATAGACATTTGATGTTTAAAAAATCTCACATTTTTATAATTAAATAGTAGGAAGTGTATAAAAACAAAAATTGTTAAAATATTTTGCGGATCATAGAAATATAACCAAATTATTGCACATAAATTCCAACACTAAAATCTTTGGACCCTGGTTGAGAACCCGCTGTTCTAACGATTCCACAGAAACCTCACCTGTAGGTAATGTGCTATACAATACAACTCTCCTTCTAATGATAACTAGTCGAGACAGCTACTTGCAACTCGTTTTCTGTTCAGGTTCTTTCTCAATGGATTGACTGATTCTCAAAATGTAAAGTTCTTCCTATTTAATTTGATAAAAATATTTATCAAGGTCATCACTGGTGGTAAGATTGAATTTTTGTTGTGGTTTGTTTTTTTTTATTTTCTTGTTTGCTGCTATTGTTGTTGTTGTTGTTGTTATAAATAATCCTTTTTTTTATTTTTATTCTCTCACTGTTGTAAATCACTTTTCTTTCCCCCCCCCTCTCTCTCTCTCTCTCTCTCTCTCTTTCTCTCTCTCTCTCTCTCTCTCTCTCTCGTTAATGCTTCTCTTAGTTCAGTATGTTATAGTAGGAAAAGAAAAAAAGAAAACTAAAACATTATCAGCTGAGTTAGCTCTCTAATGGAATCCTAATTGTTTTTTTGTTTTTGTTCTCCCCCCCCCCCCTCTTCAGTATTGATTACTGCGTTGTTCTGCATATGGCTGTGATAGCCTCCTATACTTTCAAAGTCAGTTTCTTTCTGCTAATGATAAAGAGGAAACATTTTACTACATTATTTATCATCAGTGGTTTCATTGACACTTCTTATTCACCATTATGGTATAAAATATCTCGCTTTTTTTTTTCTTTTTTTTTCGCTAACCTATACAAGGGGCCTAACTGCAATTAAAGAAACAGAATTTATTGTCTGGAATCTGAAATCGGGACATCCAGTTTTGTTATTGTGATAGTGCTAATGATGTGTGTCTGTATTCTTGCTGCATCGTTAAGAGAGCTGTATCATCTCCTTTGTCCATATAATCTGCTAACTTGCCTTTCTGTGTTAAAGGTTCAATGATGATGTATATGACATATCGAAAGTAACATTCTACATTTTATATATATATATATATGTATATATTGGTTGTGTGGTAAGTAGCTTGCTTACCAACTACATGGTTCCAGGTTCAGTCCCACTGCGTGGCACCTTGGGCAAGTGTCTTCTACTATAGCCTCGGGCCGACCAAAGCCTTGTGAGTGGATTTGGTAGACGGAAACTGAAAGAAGCCTGTCGTATATATGTATATGTATATATATATATGTGTGTGTTTGTGTGTCTGTGTTTGTCCCCCCACCATCGCTTGACAACCGATGCTGGTGTGTTTACGTTCCCGTAAATTAGCGGTTCGGCAAAAAGAGACCGATAGAATAAGTACGAGGCTTACAAAGAATAAGTCCTGGGGTCGATTTTCTCAACTAAAGGCAGTGCTTCAGCATGGCTGCAGTCAAATGACTGAAACAAGTAAGAGAGTATATATATATATATATATATATATATATATATATATGTATGTATTCTTTTCTTTGTTTCAGTCATTTGACTGCGGCCATGCTGGAACATTACCTTCAAAGGTTTTTTTAGTTGAACAAATCGACCCCCAAGATTTATTTTTTATAAGCCCGGTACTTATTCTATTGGTCTCTTTTGCCAGGCTGCTAAGTTATAGGGGACATAAACACACCAACACCGATTGTGAAGGAGGGGACAGACACAAAGACATACGTATAGACACACACATACACACAAATATGTATGTATGTATGTATATGTATATATACACACACAAGCTTTTTTCAGTTTCCATCTACCAAATCCCTCACAAGGCTTTGGCCAACCTGAGTCTATAGTAGAGATACTTGCTCAAGGTGCCACACAGTGGGACTGAACTCGGAACCATGTGGTTGGGAAGTAGGCTTCTTACCACATAACTACACCTGTGTGGCATGCAATTTGCTTCCCAACCACATCGTTTCAGGTTCAGTCCCTGTGTGGCACCTTGGGCAAGTGTCTTCTGCTATAGCCTCAGGCCAACCAATGTCTTGAGAGCTGATTTAATAAACAGAAAGTGAAAATGTGTGCATGTCTCTTTGTGACTGTCACCCCACACTGTTTGACAACTGGTGCTGGTATGTAACTTACCAGTTTGGCGAAAGAGACCGATAGAATAAGTACCAGGCTTTAAAAAAAAAGAAGCTGATTCATTTGGCTAAAATTCCTCAAAGGGGTGTCCCAGCATGGCCACAGTCTAATGACTGGAACATAAATGATAAAGATATTGGGTATAACTGTATGATTAAGAAGTCCTCTTTGCAACCTCATGGTTTTGGATTCGATCTCATTGCACATCACCTTGGGCAAGTGTCTTCTAATCACTCTGTGCCAGCCAATTCATTGTGAACAAATCCACAAGGCTTTGGTTGGCCTGGGCTTATGGTGGAAAACACTTGTCCAAGGTGCTATACAATGGGATTAAATACAAGACTATATGGTTAGGAAAGTAACTTTTTAGCAACAGTCATGTCTAATTTTTTTTTTTTTTCAGACATAGTGTATCAAGGACTCATCAGTTTTTGTTTTTTTTTATAGCTTCTTAACTCTAAGATGTGGCTTAATCCTTTCTTATTTAAACTGGCCATACCCATCCCAAATATTCTATCACTTTTATGCTTTGTGTTCAAACTGACCACATCCAATCTCTCACACATACCCACAATGTCATTGTAAAAATAAACAATCACATTTTTGAAACCTTGAAGCTGCAAGATATCACATGATTAATTCAAAATAGTGAAGGTGCATGGCTCAGTGGTTAGAGCATTGGGCTGACAATCATGAAGTAGTGAGTTTGATTCCCAGATCCGGCTGTATGTTGTGTTCTTGAGCAAGACACTTTATATCATGTTACTCAGCTGTAGAAATGAGTTGCAATGTCACTGATGCCAAACTGTATCAGCCTTTCCTTTGGATAACATTGATGGTGTGGAGAGAGACAAGGCTGATGTGCTTGGGTGACTGCTGGTTTTCCATAAACAACTTTACTCAGACTTGTGCCTCGGAGGGGAACTTTCTAAGTACAATGTCATGGTCATTCATGACCAAAGAGGGTCTTTACGTTTTTTAATTCAAAATAATGTGCATAAACAAGCATTACTTTTGACAGTAATTTGAATGCTTAAATGGTTAAAGGACATTTGGCTGCTATTTTCAAACAGGTTCTATAACCATGTAGAAGCACTTTCTTTTATTGGTTTATTGGATGGATAGTTAGCAGAGTGTGTGAGGGGTTAAACCTGCAAGTTTTAGAAGCCATAACTATAATAGCTTCAGTAGATTAGGCTGTGTTTGAACACTGCATGTGATTTCATTGTTATGCTAATATTATTGTAAGATTGCATATGTTTTACATGTTTAGACTATTTAAGGTGGCTATCAGCTCAATGTCAGAGCTTGGCTATTCGGTTGTATAAATCTTCTAAATGTAAAAGATCGCATGTGACTCAGGCTTTACTTGGATAAACTTAGCACAGCATAACAATGGCGCCGCCAGTTAAAAGCAGTGAACTTCCATTCAGAGACCCAGACATAACAAAAGAATGGTTATGATGCTTCGCTGCTGCAGCATGATTGAAAAATCTTCTGGACATAATTGACAAGAAACAAATAATGCATTTGTTTTAATATAATGGCTGTACACAAAGTTTCTTTAAGGGTTAACACGTGGAAAATGATGAATATTGTTTATGTCGTAAGAATTCAGAAACTTCGAGAGACATGAAATAAATTGTTTTTAATGATGAAACTTAAAGCAGATAAAGTTATAAATAATAGTGTAAATATTGGGTTTTAAAAAAAAAAAACCTTAGGATGGTAAAAGTCAAAGGCCTTCAGGCAGTCTTTGACGTCTACCATCCAAGCGTTTTTTTTTTAACTCATTATTTACATGCTGTCATTTATGGCTTTATCTGCTTCTGATTCCATCATAACTAATTCAGCAGCTTAAAAGGATTTCTAAATTTCAGAGAATTGGCTAAATATGAAAAAAAGGAGAAGTAAGAGTGACTTTTGAGTTTATTACATGTCGATAGAAACAAATATATGTCCAATTCTAAATATTGCTTTTGTCGATATAAGCATGCACCATTAAAGTATCATGCATTTGATTTATCATTGGCAGTGCATATACTACAGGATACTTTATTTCATGTTACTCCAGCTCACTCACCTGTAGAAATGATTTGTGACATCACTGGTGCCAGGCTGTATCAGCCTTTGCCTTTCCCTTGGATAACATCGGTGGTGTGGAGAAGGGAGACCGTATGCATGGGCAGCTGCTGGTCTTCCATAAACAACCTTGCCTAGACTTGTGCCTTGGAGGGGAACTTTCTAGGTGCAACCCTATGGTCATTCATGACTGAAGGATCTTTACCTTTATATATATTAAAACTGGAATGATACAGAGAAGATTAGCATGGCCCCTGCGCAAGGACAACATGCAAATTCATGAAGCGTTCCACATTTTTGAAGATATAGGATGAAGTGGTAAGAAAAGATCTTCAGACATTGGGCCTCACAGAGGAGGTGACAGGGCGCCAAGACTCCTGGCAGGCAGCTGTGCTTGAGAAGACACATTGAGTTAAGTAAAACCGAGGTTGTCCTTGCATACAGGCATGTCCCCTGTATCCCTCTCCAACTGAGTCTTCTTAATTTTGCAGGCTTGTGGGTGCTGATGTCATAAAATGCATTCATACTGATGCTATGTAAATGCACCCATGCCAGTACTGTGTATAAGCATCCTGTACACTCTGTTAAGTGGTTGGCAATAGGAAGTGCATCCAACTGTAGAAACCATGCCAAAACAGACATAGAGCCTGGGCAGCTCTTCAGCTGGCTAGCTCCTGTCAAACCATCCAATCCATGCCAGCATGGTAAACAGATGTTGAATGATGGTGATAATGATGATGATAGCCACGTATAAAAAAATACATACTAAATGTAGAAAAAAAGAATCACTTTCAGGGAGTGTGTGAGCTTACAAAACATTTCAAGGAAAATGAAGGCTTCGAAAACTTCTGCAAGTGTTTATGGAATTGGCCTAAAAGAGCTACTTTAGCCAGTTAAGAATACACAACACTTGCTTTCACTTTCCGTTTATTTCTTGAAATGCTAAAATTTTCATTGCACATTTTTGACCTGGTCATTGACACAGTTCTTCTGCATCTGTTAGAAATTAGTTACAGGTAAGTTTATATGATTCTTGGAGATTTTTCATAACTCTCTTTGTCTCTGTACCTCCTCTCTCTCTCTCATTGAATATTTGGGCATATACATTCTTGTTTTAACCTTTTGCCATGGGCTACCATAAATACTTTTAGTTTCAATTCTTCTGTTGGTCTATAAATTTATATTTCGCTTTCTGCAGTTCCTTCTATTTGTGTGCATACATACACCTGTGATTTATCTTGTGTATTATTTCTAAATTATTATTTGGTTTCTTTCTTCTTTTTTTTTTTTAACATTTAAATGCATCAGCTTTGTAAGAATTTAATTTCAATAGAATAACTAAGCAGATAAACATAGCAAACCATGTCTACAAAAGTTAAAAAAATAAACCACGGCAACAAAATGTTAGAATAGAACCTAAAAGTTGCTTACAGAGGTCAAACAGCAGCTGTACTGTAGCCACATTTTCAAAAGGTACACAAAGACAGAATGAAACTAAATAAGACCATAAATTAAAGAAAACTCCTGAAGATTTTAAAAACTTTTCTGAAGTGGCAGTGTGGTAAGTAGCTTGCTTACCAACCACATGATTCCGGGTTCAGTCCCACTGCATGGCACCTTGGGCAAGTGTCTTCTACTATAGCCTCGGGCCGACCTAAGCCTTGTGAGTGGATTTGGTAGACGGAAACTGAAAGAAGCCTGTCGTATATATGTATGTATGTATATATATATATATATATATATATATATATATATATATATATATATATATATATGTGTGTTTGTGTCTGTGTTTGTCCCCCCACCATTGCTTGACAACCGATGCTGGTGTTTTTACGTCCCCGTAACTTAGCGGTTCGGCAAAAAGAGACCAATAGAATAAGTACTAGGCTTACAAAGAATAAGTCCTGGGGTCGATTTGCTTGACTAAAGGCGGTGCTCCAGCATGGCTTCAGTCAACCGACTGAAATAAGTAAAAGAGTAAAGAGTAAGTAATTTTCAACAGTTGTGGAATTGTCAGTGAACAGGTTACAATAAGATGAAAACTTTGGCACCTTAAGAATCTTAAGAACTTGAAGATTAATTTAGATATAACCAAAACAAAGAAAGTGTTATCTCAAACTAAAACAGTTTGATGGCACATTCATTGAATATTTTGGTAAGTTTGATGCTTTCATGGAAACTGATAACACTTCCTGATTATGTTGAATGTAAAAACGAAAATCATAAATTATGGCTTGTTTGGTAGGAATGTGATAATTCGGCATTAATTCTTGAGATTGAAGTTTCGAAACAATTTACGTGATTAAAAGGTTTTAAAGCTGACAGTTTTCTGAAAGGGAATACCAGACCATGGTATTTTGTAGACATGGCTATGCCAATCCATATTGAATTAATTAATCATTACGAAGCTAAGGGAAGTACTTACTGAAGCCCTCTTAGAAAAATTTCCACCTGATAGAAGTGGAGGGAGATCTCAGTGGTTGTAAAAGAGAAGAGAAAAAAAAAAAGCATGTGGAAATCTCAGAATATGTGAAAGTTTTCGCATGGCTCACTGGATAGAGCATCAGGCTCACAGTCATGTGGTAGTGAGTTCAATTCCCAGACTAGTCTGTGCTGTGTTCTTGAGCAAGACACTTTATTTCACATTGTTCCAGTTCACCCAGCTGTAGAAATGAGCTGCGATGTCATTGGCACCAAGTTGTATTGGCTTTTGCCTTTCCCTTGGATAACATCAATGGCATGGAGAGGGGAGGCTAATATGCATGGGCGACTTCTGGTCTTCCATAAACAACCCTGCCTGGACTTTTGCCTTGGAGGGAAACTTTCTAGATGTAATCCTATGGTCATTCATGACCAAAGTGTGTGTGTGTGGGGGGGGTCTTTACTTTACTGATAAAGGAGTTTATATCACCAGACCATTTAGTAAGCAACAATGAAGAATCAATTAGTATTTTTTCTTGAATTTGTCAATTTCTATCAGTATCATCATCATCATCATCATCATCATCATTATAATTTAACATCTGTTGTTCATGCTGAAATGGAGGAGCAACACCAAACTCCAGTCTGATTTGGCATGTTTTCTATGGCTGGATTCCCTTCCTAATGCCAACCAATTCAGTGTGCAGGGTGCTTTCACATGGCACTGCATGGGCAATTGGTCATTATTCAGACTTCACACTTGCATCACTTTGTAAATATGTTGTCCTGTCTTCACAGGGAATTCAACAATAGATGATATTTTAGCATATCAAGCTTTATGTTGCATCAAAGCCGGTGATCCTCATTTGTGATGTCACAAGAGATTTTATGAACAACTGATGCAGGTGAAAAGGTTATATCAAGAATACTTTCTCAAAACAGCCATCCTGGACTGCATTTGCTAAAATCTCTAACCACAGTTGAGAGGAGCCTTAGTGTCTGTATGGTATATTGAAAAACACAGCATTTTCTGCTCGGACAACATTTTACAAGTCTCAGACCATAGGTAACTGGAATAGTTTTTAGTTAAAGTTGTGGCTTACCAAAAGTTGCATTTGTTTTGAGATGGGTTTTACAACTGATAGCATTTGATTATAAAATATACAATGTAACGGGATCTTAAATAGTTCATGTTGATACATTATCACAGTTGTGATTTATTGGTTTAGCGGAATGATAATGTTGTTATTTTTCGTGATGTATGTATTAATGGCAAATCTGTTGAAATTCTATGTACCAAAGTAGATCATCATCATTTAGCGTCCATTGTCCATGTTGACGTGAGTTGGATGGTTTGACAGGAGCTGGCAAACTGGAGAGCTGCACCAGACTCCAATCATCACTGTCATGTTTAACATGATGATGATGATTTATTTTTCCATCTAATGGAGATTGTTATTATTGAGTGTATAAATATAAAGTTGAAGGCTGCCAATGATAATATTTAAAATGGTAAATTAAGAAAGCTTTTTTTTTTAAATGATAAATGGGTCAATATTTTGGTTGTTGAAAGGGCATTAAAAGTCATAGAAACACTGAAAGATGGTATCTTGTATAATGGATGATTAATTGTCCCACCAAAAGAAATGATAAAATTTATACATGTTATACATTGGTATCTCAACAGCAGCAAAGAATTGGTGGAAATTAGAAGCCTAGTAGTCAGATTACTGTGAAAATGTAGAATGACATGTCCAGCATGTGGTAGGATAAAACCAGAATTATCTGACTCATTGCTCACATGATTTAAAGAAATTAATGCATAGATATATGTGCATGTAGATTAATACTTATGTCAAGACTGTTCTTAATATTTGTTGATGCGAAGGCGGCAAACTGGCAGAATTGTTACCACACTGGGCAAAATGGTTAGTGGCATTTCATATATCTAATTGTTCTGGGTTCAAGTTCTACTGAGGCTGATTTTTGCCTTTCATCCTTTCAAGGCCAATAAAATAAGTATCAACTGAGCAGTAGGGTTGATGTAATTCACTTAACCCTCTCCCCTGAAATTGCTGGCCTTGTGCCAATATTTGAAACCAATATTAAGTTGCCCAAAGGTGGCAAGCTGGCAAAATCGTGATCACACTGGGCACAGTACTTAGCTGCATTTCATCCATCTGTATATTCCGAGTTCAAATTCTGCTGTGGTTAATTTTTGCTTTTCATCCTTTCAGGGTTGATAAAATAAGTAGCAGTTGAACATTAGGGCCAATGTAATCAACTTATCCCTTCCTCCAAAATTGCTGGACTTGTGCAAGAAATTGAAGCCAATATTTCTTGATGGATTTTCTGGGTGGTCATAAGAATCAGGAATAAAGGAGAGACAGATAATTATTAAGAATTGGGTTTTTGTGAGGTGGGTGTCAAGAAATAGTGTTTCAGAAACACTAACAGTGCCTGTAAGTTTTCTAATAAAGCTTTATATACATGGCTTAATAAGATGGCATGTAAACCTATGACAATACCTCCATACCATCTCGAATGAAATGGAGTTGCTAAAGGAATAGTTGTACATGTTAAAATGGGTTTAAAAGCACATTCACTAAGTGTCTATTAATATATATTTAATTTGCATGCTTTTGAGTTATCAGACAATGCCTCACTTTTGAAAACTTCTTTGTCCATCTGCTTAGGTGGCAGACAAATATGATAACCAATAACAATGTTTTATGAAACTGCAGCTCCAGTTTTGGTATTGATGCAGAAGAAATGATAAACCACAACAAGCTAGATTTATATCTGAAGCAGGAAATAATACAGCTGTGGTTCTTAAAATGAATTAGCTCACACAGATCAAATAAATAATGACACAAATATTGATAGTGAATGAAAATACAGAATCAGTCAGTACAAGCTTTGAATGATATTCCAGACTCTAATAAAGATTGTAATTTGACAACCAATACAAGAACAAGCATTGCAAATGATGGTAGGCATTATTCTGAAATAGTGAAAGGAATTAAGCCAAATCATTTCTGGGTGATAGAATATTGTTATGCTAATATTATTGCAGCGTTGCATGTGTTTTCATGCTGATTAAGACTATTTAAAGTGAAGGCACATTGCATAGTGGTTAGGGTGTTGGATTCACAACTGTAAGATTGTGGTTTCGATCCTTGGACCGGGTGATCTATTGTTCTTGAGCAAAACATTTTGTTTCATGTTGCTTCAGTCCACTCAGCTGTAGAAATGAGTGTAGCCTGACAAGAGAGGGGCTCTGCCATGCTTTCTCGCCCTAGATAAGCTGCATAGTTGCAGCGACCCGACAACCCCTGAGGGGTTAAGGGACTTATCAGTTGTCAGTGGCTAGCATTTCAGACTCAGAACTTGGTGTTCAGTTAACCAAAGCTTCTGAATGCAAGAGGATCTCTTGTAACTATGGTTGTCCCTTGATAAACATAGTGTGAGACAACAGCATGATAGAGGGAGACTTCTGGTATTAATGAAGACCTCCTATATACCATCTTAGATACAGAAACAAGGCTATATAGTGGATGAGCTCCTTAGTGTTAAATTGTTCTCAAGAAAATATGATTTTATATTTTCTATTATTCCTATGTGTAAATAATGCTGTGAGTTAGTATATTTCTGATTTGCAATTATTTACAAATGAGGTTTCTCTATCCATACTTGTATTTTTATATTATATTTGCTATAAATCTGGGATTTCAATTCCGAATTATCTTTATCATGGAATTAAGTCAGGTTAGTATTAGGAAAAATGAATAGCTTAATTCTTAGTGTCTTATGAGATTAATTTTAATATGATTTAAATTATCTTGTATCAGAATTTCCCTTAATATCATGCTTGTCTTCTCTTTAAATAATTATTCTGAGGATTATTAAAGTTGGATTTAATTTTTGAAAATTTCTTAGTGAGCCTCTGAGGGTTTCTTATTACTATAGTAGCTATTATGTTATTTGATTTATTTTTTTGTTTTCGCTAAGTAATATTATGTAATACTATTATACCAGTTTTTAGTTTCTATTTTTTAATTCTTTTTCTTGACTTTTGAAATGTTTTCAAAATTGTTCAATCTTATGTATGATGTGAATGGCTTGACCAGATCCTACATTGTGTGTGTGCATGCACACACACACACACATAAAGATGCATGCATAGCTGTCTGGTAAGAGGTTTGCTTCCCAACTACATGGTTCTGGGTTCAGTCCGCCAGCATGGCACCTTGAGCAAGTGGCTTCCACTATAGCCTCATGTCAACCAAAGCCTTGTGAGTGGATTTGGTAGACAGAAACTGAGAGAAACTTATATATATATACTAGCAAAGCAACCCGGCGTTGCCCGGGAATGAAATTGTTGCTTATATACTGGAAGGAAAAAAGCAAAATATGCTGTATAGAAATCTGAGAACATTCTGTAGATGGATTCTCAGATGAATGATGACTGGGCACCTCTCATGAATTGGAAACTTGAAGATGCGCCAAAAAGCCTCATTGGTACTTGGAAACTTTTACGAAAATTAAAATGGGGATTGAATGAAAAAAATGATTTACGTAAATATCATCACAAGAGTAATTGAAATAAATTGCGATTGTGGAACCCCTCACGCACACACACACACACAGAGTATCACACATCAGATGAAATGAACGTGTGTGTGTGTGTGTAACAGAGAGAGTGAGAGAGAGAGAGGTTTGTTGTCATGTATACGTACATGCATAAATATGCATACATCTTTGTGTGTGTGTGTATGAGAGAGTAAATACTACATACACACCACTCTCTCACTCTGTCTCACACACACACATGCACACATACATCCAAAAATGATGGATGCATATGACAACACACCCCTTGACTCACTCACACTCTGTCTCTTACAAATACACACATACATAAATGTATACAAACATATTTACAAAGACACGCGTGTGTATGTGTGCTGTGTGTGTGAGAGAGACAGACAGACAGACAGAGAGAGACAGCCAGTGAAGGGGTGTGTCGACAATTATACGTACATACATAAATAGTCATACATTTCTTGTACGTATGTGTGAGAGAGAGAGTCACTGAAACATCTCTCTGTCTGTCTGTCTGTCTCTCTCTCTCTCTCTCTCTCTCACACACACACACGTGCAGATATACACACAGAAAAAATGTATGCATATGTATTTATGTATGTACGTAGACATCACAACATACCCCTTCACTCACACACATACAGAAACACACATGTGCGTGTGTGACTCACTACAAATACATAGAGCTGAACACGGCGTGCCAAAATAAAATAATAAAAAATTTATTTACGGAAATTAACGAAGTGTGCGAGTTCGGAACGAAATCAAACCTGGAGTGTGTGAATGAGAGAGAGAGAGAGAACATTGCAAAGAATGAATGAGATGAACATGGAACGCCCAAAAATCATATAAATAAAAGCACGTTAAAAACTATCTTGTATGGAATATTTAAATTTATGAACTTTGTAAATATGTGTTTCAGTAATTGATCGTAGTTGTTTACAGAAAGCGAACATTAAAAGTAGAGTGAGAGACGTCGCCGTTTTTGTCATGTCCGTACCGGAAGTTGACATTGAGAAACCTTTTTAAAGAAGTGAATCTTAAATATTAAGCAATATTATTTATTTTTAATTAAAAAAAAATCAAATGAAGAGCCTAACATTTATCCGAGGTCAAATTATTCATGCATCACAAGTATGGAAGTAAATGATGAAGCCGTTTTCACGTGATAAGTGATTACACACACATCTCTCTTTTATATATAGTATATATATATATATATATATATATATATATATATATATATACATATATATATAAGTGTGTGTGTGTGTGTGTATGCTTGTGTCTTTGTGTGTGTTTACCCCATAACTTAGAGGTTTGGTAAAAGTGATCAACAGAATAGGTACCAGTCTTAAAGAAAGAAGTACTGGAATTCATTTGGCTGGGGGCACCACCTTAAAGGGTTTTAGTTGAAGAAATCGACCCTAAGACTTATATTTTTAAGCCTATTTTTTAGCATAACAGTAAGTTATGGGGACGTAAACACATCAACAGCAATTATCAAGCAATGGTTGGGGAGCAAACACAGACTAAAAAACACGCACACACAGAAACATATACATAAAGATATACCACAAGCTTCTTTCAGTTTTCATCTACCAAATCCACTCACAAAGCTTTGGTCAGCTCGAGGCTATAGTAGAAGACACTTGCCCAAGGTGCTACACAGTGGGACTGAACCCGGAACCATGTGGTTGGGAAGTAAGCTTCTTACCACACTGCTATGCTTGCACCTATATATAATATATAGGTTCATCCCATAAATAATGTTTTTTTCTATACTTCTTTTATTTTTCAAAATCAAGATAAACAAAGTTCTTTTTTAATCTAAAATATACTCTCCTTCATTTTCTACAATGCTCTTCCATCTATCTGGTGGACTTGCAGAGCCCCTCTTCCAAAATTCACTTGTCCATGATGAAAAATATTCCTTCAGTAATGTTCTGACCTCGTCAATAGGGTTCATATTTTTTCCATCCATATGATTTTGAAGACTGTGGAATAAGTGATAATCAGATGGGGCAATGTCCAGTGAATATGGTGGGTGGGGCATCATTTTCCCATTCAAACTGCTCCAACCATTGGAATGTCATCCCCCACTGCATGTGGCCAAACATCCTGATAGAACACCTTTCATCTTGAAACCAAAGATGGTCGTTTTTCTTCTAGCATGAATTAAGCCACTCAAGCTGCTCGCAGTAGATCTCCTTTATTATCATTTGGTTTGGGTTTACAAGTTTAAAGTGGACTAAACCTTTCGTATCCCACCAAACAGTTAACCGCACCTTATATAGGTGAAGACCTTCTTTAATTTGGGGTGTTGGTGTTTCTTCTTTCCCTACCCACTGTCTTCGGCACTTGACATTTTTATAGAGAATCCATTTCTCGTCACCAATCACTATTCGGTCCAAAAGGGTTCAGTCATGAGTTGTGACAGTAAAGAAGAGCACACATTCACTCTCTGTACTTGATTAAACTCGTAAAGTTTGTGAGGAACTCATTGACCCAATTTGATGACTTTTTCAATGGCATACAGGTGTCACTGAATGGTTGAATGACCAAATCCAAGCTTCTCTGCTAGTTCCTCAACAGTTACGATGGGATTTTGTTCCACCAGGTTTTGCAGGATGTCCTCGTCAAGCTCTACAAATCTTCCAAGATGAAGCTTATCTTCTAGGGATTTCTGGAACACTGTTGACACTGGCTTATGCTTATTGTCCGATCCCCATTTACTGCATTAATATTTCTTGCACTTTCCATTGCATTGTTGCCTTTATTGTACTCGTAAAGCAAAATATGCCAAATATTCTCCTTTGTCACTTCCATTATAGCTTTGAAAAAATAACTGTCAAAATCGAACTGCACTAAGAATAAGTACAAGGTAAAACTACTACTTGCTCTTATAGCAAGGTGATGCAAATAGTTTATCCCATCCTCCCCTGACTTTTAATTCATGCAATTGGAAAACCACATTATATATGGGATGATCCAATATATATCTATATATATACATACACACACAGACACATACATACACACACATACACAGCCTTCCAGAATTCTCTTGAACAGGCAGTAGTTAATTTGGAAATAATATATGTTTATAAGAAAATTAATGGATAGTAAAAGTGACAAACAAAGGAGGAAGAACTTGTGTGTTTATGAAAGAACCCAAAAAGTATATCAAAATCAAGCCTTCTGCCCCAACACAAGATCATTTCATGATTCATATCTAAAAATAGAAACATTTAAATGTTCATTTATTTTGTTTAAAAAATTTACTATAGCCTGCAGCATTTTCCTTAAAAGTCTAATAGTGTTCACTAATTTCTAGGCTGTGCAGGCTTTAACGAGAATAATTTTAACCAAGTCAATTTTAGTTGCCATTTTTTTTTTTTTTTTTTTTTGTCTTTTAAGAAATTATAGAAACCAATCACTGCAGTAAGTGAATGGTGTTTGATTATTGATCTCTTATCAATTCTTGCTACTTATTTTCAGTCATCCTGGCTCAGTAAGCAACAACTCTTCAGTTAAGTGCTTATGAAAGGCTTTCACTAATGCCTTTGTGAGCATTCTTTGCACGCAGGGTGCAGCTGTGTGGTAGGAAGCTTGTTTCCCAACCAAATGGTTCCAGGTTCAGTCCCACTGTATGGAAGCCTTGTGTGTGGATATGGTGGACAGAAACAGAAAACACGCCTTCGTATATTTGTATATGTATATATGTATGTGTGTGTCTTTGTGGGTCTCCCATCACCATTTGACAACCGGTGATGGTGTACTTATGTCCCTGTAACATAGCGGTTCAGCAAAAGAAACTAATAGAATTAAGTACTGGGGTCAATAAATAAGTACTAGGAGTCAAATCATTCAACTAAGATCTCTTCAAGTATTTCAAATACCCAAATTATTTCACCATAATGCATTGTGACCACAGTCCACTTGTGCAGCCACC
>NC_142937.1:62518162-62545662 GCF_046866305.1 Octopus bimaculoides | reverse complement strand
ATTCACTACCTCGTGACTGTGAGCCTGATGCTGTAACCACTGAGCCATGTGCCTTCACTTTATTAAGTACTGAGTACAAAAAAAAGTACATTATTAACTAAGAACAAAAAGGGAATCACTTTAATGAGAATCTTGTGCCTGGCGTCCACAGCACCATGCCCCCACCAGTGGGGTGTTAATCACTGTTCTAGACTATTGTTGATAGTTTATCTAATTTTATTGACTAATCTTTTCACATTCAGATTACTCTATCCCATGTAATCCTTATTTATCCACAGTTTTTTGAATTAATCATGCTTTAATATTTTGATGATGCAATTATTTATTTTTAGAATGACATTGCCTGGTGGGTATGAAAGGCTGAATCTAGATAGTTTGAATGCAAAACAGGCAGGCTATTTGGGCTGGTTATGATTAATTTGAATGCTAGAGGCGCATGGCTCAGTGGTTAGAATGTTGGACTCATGATCATATGATTGCAGTTTCAATTCCTGGGCTGGGCGATGCATTGTGTTCTTGATCAAAACACTTCATTTCACATTGCTCCAGTTCACTCAGCAAGCAAAACTGAGTAATCCTGTGATGGACCAGCATCCCATCCAGGTGGGGGATCTATATGCCATGGAAAACCAGGTAACAAGCTTTTATGAGTCGAGATGAATTGAGAAGGTAACTTAACTTCTTTTTACAGAGGGTTAAAGAGATAAAGGGATAAATTAGCTCAGGTATGATTCGAACTTCGAAATTGCACATTGCCACTTGTACTACTGGAATAGTATTTTGTTTGGCTGCGAGCCACCTAAACACTATGTTCTTGTATTGGTAGCAGATTTGAAGGAAAAAGCCTAGTCAGGAATGAGTAGATTTAACCATTCCAATTCTTTGCGAGAAGAAAATATCATTGAACTGATGAAACTGGAGAATTAAAATTGTTTGTCAGACAAACAAAATAACAAATAATAATTAAGTAGGTTTAAGGAGCTACTTTGAAGTAAACCACCTGTTTAATCATATTAATTATTAATAAGCTGCTAGCTTTTAGTATTTGGAACATTTTTCTACTCAAGCAAATTTTCATGCAGTGTTTCAATATGAAGGAAATTAATGGACCATCCATAGCTGACTGGTCGAGCTATTTATCTGAAGAATCTTTTAGATCAATAAACTATTAATAAATCTTCCAACAAGATAGTTTATCTTCACCATCAAAGCTTATCCTTAAATAAATTATTGAACTAGTAATGGCCTTCTTTATGAACTAAAATATTAAGAATAAAATTCTTCAAACCTGTTCCAAATCTTTAAAGTTAGTTATGGCTTGAGTTTTGACACAAATTTTCAAGTAGATCAGTCATATTGATTAGTATCAAAGTTTTAGGAAATTCTGCTATACAGATTCATAAAGTAAAAACTTTTGCCACAGGAGGGCAACATAGAAAGGTATTTATAATCATTAAGAGTGTGATTAGGCCTGGCTTAATAAGCTCTGTCTTTCCTGTAACTTAAGACCTACTTTGTGTAAATATTTTCCACATTTCATTTTGCAATCATAATAATATACCAAGTTTATTAAAGGTACATGGCTTAGCGGTTAAGGTATTCAACCCGCAATTTTAGGGTCACAAGTTCAATTCCTGGCAGCACATTGTGTCCTTGAGTAAGGCACATTATTTCACATTGCTCCAGTATACTCAGCTGACAAAAATGATTAGTACCCATATTTCAAGGGGCCGGCCTTGTCACATTGTGTCATGCTGAATCTCCTTGAGAAGTATGTGAAGGGGTACGTGTGTCTGTGGAGAGCTCAGCCACTTGCATGTTAATCTCATAAGCAAGTTGTTCTGTTGATCGGATCAACTGGAACCCTCATTGTTGTAAGTGACTGAGTGCCAGATTTTTTATTAAAGGTTTATAAGTCAATACTATGTCTTACTTTTGTGTTAGCAGTGTGATATAATCACTTAATTTTATCTCTATTAATTTTCTATAGAATGTAGAGCCAGTCCTGAATGTTACAATGTACATGAATACATTTATGCAATCACATTGTTTACAAATACATATTTATATGCAAAACTTCATAACTTTTAGTACTGACTCTAAATTATATAGAAAACCTGTAGTGATAAACTATAAAGTAAATTTCTCTCATATTAAAAGAACTTTGCTTCATCTTAGGATATGGCCAGTTTAAATGCTGAAGAGTTATACTATAAAAGCATGAAATATTTGTTAATAGGAAGAAAACCTCTAAAGATAGCATCTCCATTGTGTGTTTTGTTTTTGATTGGGTTAAATAAAGCTTTGGCTATAAATGCAACATATTCTGTATTTCTTAGAAACCTCTTGGAGATTCTTGTCTAGAATTATTTAAATTATCACAAACTCTTCATCACAGTAAAAAAACAGTCTTTTGCTGGCATTTAGTACTAAATTCATGAACATTTACATATATAACCTATATTGTCGGTAGTCGTTGGTCATTTGCTGGCTGTGGCAACCTAAGGCATGTGCTGTCTCTCAACATTAATAATCAACAAAATTTACATATGCCATTTAAATGAGTATATTTTTCACATTATTCTTCACCTCAGAGTGTCTACTAAGCTATTGAAGTTTAAAGTGCATCATGGTTCTACTCGTTAGTTCTCGAGTTCCTTTGTGTTCGAACAACCAACAGACAGCAAGCAGTGATTCACAGCAAACCTTTTCTGCCAGTAATATTTTTAAATTGTTGTTGTAAAGTTGGCAGTAGTTTTGTGTAAATTCTAAGTAAATTTTGTTTATTAATGAAATTAAACTCAACAGTGATTCATTATCAGTGTCGGTGCTGTGAGCCCAGCTACAGGCATATCTTGATATTGATTCCTCTGTTCTCGTCTGTCAGCTAATTATAAGCGATAAGACTTTCTTACCCTTTTGTATTTCATTCTTTCTTTTAAGTCACCCCCATCTGAATAATCTCAAATGGAATTTGGCTAAAGGGTAGATTTAAGATTTAATTTTTCTGAATGAATTTGTTGCTTCATTTTATTTTCATGTTATCTTAAGCTATTAGTCCCTGGGTATTTCATTTGATGACTAAATCTTACTTAGAATCTTGTTCTTTTAGAAAAATGTGATTTGTATCTTTGAGTTTTAGTATTTTGATAAGAGGATGAAATGCTGAGCTGATGTACACAAACTTAAGCTTATTAAACTTGTCCTTTTCTTTTAACTGGATACATCTTTTAAACAAGAGATTAGCAGTCATTTTCTGGATTTTTTTTTTTTTCTTTTAAAAGTTTTGCTACATTTTACCAACAATTTCAAAAGTTTTTATTTATCTACAACACTTCATCAATGATAATTAGGTTCCATATTTCAGTGAATTTTACCATTCCTCATTGTTCATCCAAATCAGTATTCTCTCTTATTGACTCTCTTACAGAAATTTCAACTACTTTATTATTATTATTCTGGCAGACTCGGTAGCATGCCGAGCTAAATGCTTAACAGTATTTCGCTTGTCACTACGTTCTGAGTTCAAATTCTGCAGATTTCAACTTTGCCTTTCATCCTTTCAGGGTCAATAAATTGAATACCAGTGTAACACTGGGATTGATGTAATCGACACAGGCCTTTCCCCAAAATGGCTGCCCTTGTGGCAAACACTTCTGTATTTTTTAGAATTGTACTTTTCCATGCCTTTTTTTTTTTAACCATGACATAAAGAATTTGTTTACCAGTTTTCAGTTGACAGAATCATAAACATTTCAAATTTCTCTAAAAACTCTTTTGTGGCCATATTTCCAACAAAAATATACACTGCTTGTGTATGTGTGTCAATTAATTTTCAAAATCAAGAATTTGGAGGGATTTAATAAAATAACTTGCTCGTTATTAAACTGTTGTTAATGAAAAAAACTTAATGAAAAAAAATTTTTTTCCTTAGATATAAATATGAAGGGAAATTTTAATTTAAATAGAAATTTTTATAAAAATTAGAGGTTTTGTAACATAATCAGATGCAGTGTCAGGAGAGTTGGTATCAAAAGGTTAAAAATGTTACTCTAGGTCATTTCTCAGAGCTTTTAAACATTTTCTAAAAGATACTGACTTTATTATTGAAATTTATGTATTGTCCCCATTGATAAATTTTCCAACTGATGTATTATAAAATTGACATTTTGCTTTCTGTTTAGATATAGAATTCTTGAAAAAAAACTTCATTAGTTCATATATTAAATTATATATATCTTTTATCTTTTACTTGTTTCAGTCATTAGACTGTGGCCATGCTGGGGTTCTGCCTCAAACTATTTTTCAGTTGAATGAAGCAGCCCCAGTATTTTTTCTCTTTTAAGCTTTGTACTTATTCTATCAATATCTTTTGCTGAATCACAGTTACAGGGACATAAACACACCAACACTGGTTGCCAAGCGGTGGTGGGGGACAAAGACACACACATCGCGGTATCAACCAGACTATCAGATGTTATACATCACTGGTCACCATGCACTTCACATTGTTTTAGCTTTTGAATGATACCATCCCTGCTGACTAGGAGAGCAAGCTGTATATGTATGTATATATAGGACAGGCTTCTTTCAGTTTCTGTCTACCAAATCCACTCACAAGGTTTTGGTCAGCCTGAGGCTAAGTTACAGGGACATAAACACACCAACATGGGTTGTTAAGCAGTGGTGTTGGGCAATCAAACATAAATCACATGCGCTTATATATATATATAATATTAGGGAATATATCATTCCAAATGTGCAGGAATATTCGATTTAGTAATACCAAATTAAATTTCACAATATATGATATATGTATATAAATATAATTTAGAGAAGAACCACCATTATACAATTCAGATAATGAAAGACCCCAGTGTCACCATCCAGAAAAAAATACACTATAAAAATACTAATCTAAGAATTCAATAAAGCATAAAACGTAAATACCAATAAGTTGACTACGCGCATTTTGTGGTTATAGTAAAACAGATAAAATCAATTCAATTCAAAAATAAATCGATCCACATTTAATTCTATTTAAAAATATAGTCACTCATCAGGTCTAGAATAAAAATAAAATATATGCATGCATGCAAGGTGGTTGGTGTTAGGAAGGGCATCCAGACATAAAAACCATGCCAAAACAGACACAGAAGTCTGGTGTAGTTTTCTGCCTGGCCAGCTCCTGTCAGACTGTCCAACCCATGCTAGCATGGAAAGCAGACATTAAACACTGGTGATGTATGTATGAATGACAGGCTTCTTTCAGTTTTTATCTACCAAATCCACTCACAAGGCTTTTGTTGGCCCAAAGCTATTGTTAGTAGAAGACACTTGCTCAAGGTGTCACACAGTGGGACTGAACCTGGAACCATGTGGTTGGGAAGCACACACCCACACCATCTCACCCACGTTCAGTTATCATTATGTTGTTACTGGTATATTGAAATAAAAACAACCCTGAAAATCTCCCTGGACAATACAGCAGCACGATAAATATATCATTTACCAACCAGTGTTTACATTATAACTCTGCTACTATTGAATCTGTCAAATGTACAGACCAGAGAGACACATTCATTATCAGGGACAAAAATAGCCCTAACAATAACAACAACGACAAAAGCAACAGTTCTTTTCCAACTGATATGTGATGGATATTTGACTTCGGTGTTACAGTTGTTGACTATTAACGTCTAAAGTGTCTGCCTACCTTACTCAGAATTAATCATCTTATAGAAAACAATATTCCATAATTAGATAAGGAAAGAAATAGCTTGAAATATCTTTACTTTTCAGCTATGGTTTCTAAACTAGTCATTTTTCACAAAGAAAAGTCATGCTTTAACAAGAAGTACAAACATTATTTGGTCTTGTTTCACATATTTTATTCATGATACAGTTTAGATTCATCATCATTTTAAAAAAAAGTTGTTTAAGGTCCCATTTTCCCTGTTAGCTCAAGTTGGACAATTTGATAGGAAGCAATTAACCAGCGGACTGTGCTGAACTCCAGTGTCTGTTTTGGCCTGATTTCTACAGCTGGATGCTCTTCCTAACACCAACCACTTTACAGATTGCAAGGGGTACTTTTCACGTGGTACCAGCTCTGGTGAGGTCACCAAGCACTCCCAAAACAAGACTTCTCAACTGTGTGGAGTATAGGTTTGAAGGAGGTGAACATATGATAGAGGATTAGGAACAGGTGTCTTGCAGAACAAGAAGAAAGAATCAAAACTTTGTTCTTTTAAGCTCACTTTCTTTTTAATTTTTGTTTTAAATATATAGGCTTGGTTGTGTGTAAGAAGTTTGCTTTCCAACCACATGATTTCAGGTTTAGTCCCCCTGTGTGGCACCTTCAGCAAGTGTCTTCTCTTCTACTATAGCCTTAGGTCAGCCAAATCTTAGTGCATGGATTTTCTAAACAGAAACTGATAGAAGCGGTGAGCTGGCAGAAACGTTAACACGCCGGGTGAAATGCTTAGCGGTATCTTGTCTGCCGCTACATTCTGAGTTCAAATTCCGCTGAGGTCGACTTTGCCTTTCATCCTTTCGGAGTCGATAAAATAAGTACCAGTTATGCATTGGGGTCGATATAATCGACTTAATCCATTTGTCTGTCCTTGTTTGTCCCCTCTGTGTGTAGCCCCTTGTGGACAGTAAAGAAACAAGAAACTGATAGAAGCCCATCAGATAGTATATGTGTATTTTTGTATCTGTCTTCGTGTCTGTGTTTGTCCCCCCACTAATTAACAACAGGTGTTGGTGTGATTACATCCCTGTAACTTAGCGGTTCAGCAAGAGACTGATAGAATAAGTATCTAGCTTTAAAAAAGAAAGTTCACACTGGGATCGATTCATTCGACTAAAATTCTTGAAGGCAGTGCCCCATCATGGCTGCAGTTTGATGACTGAAACGAGTAAAATATAGACGATATCTAATTTTCATCTATTATTTTACTGCCTAGTATCAACCTGCTTCAAAACCCTCTGAGATAAAACATATCCATTACAGTTGTCCCCTACCTGTGAACAAAGATCATTCTGTCATTTCCTTATACAGGTTCGTTCTGAGCTCTCTAATATTTTCACAGTGAATGTACTTTTTGTGTGTGTATACGTGTGTGAGTGATTTTTCTTTGAGCTTTATTAAAGTTCTTCTTGGGAGTTCAAGCTGGTCACTAACAAAGCGACGACGTTTTGAGTTAAGAGAGTTCCCAGTGTTTGTAAATAAATTTACAATTGATGTTTTGGTTGAACTGTCAATGCATATACACCCAATTATGTGCTTCTATTCACGTAAGAATCTCAGATGGAGAATTTTTAGAATGTACATATATACAATATTCAGCACATCACTCCTTAGCTTAATTTATATATACATATATATATATATATATATATATATATATATATATATATATATATGCCATTGGTCTAGAGTTTTTGTCCAATTTGTTAATATGAACATTTTTTTTAATGTTTACACAGGATTTCCATACGTTTAAAATATGTAATTATGATGGCTTTTTTACATTTGTGTCAGAATATCTGCAGGTTCTTCTAATATTTTATAAAATATCACCAGCTGTGACACAAACATCTCCCAACCAGTGAAATATTACAATATTGCATGATCTACTAGAAATACAAATTAAATCTTCCTACTGTTACACCCTATTCTCTTAAAAAGAGGAGGAAAATACATTAGATGAAGTAGTCCAAGATACACTGTGTGGACAAGAGAAGAACATAGTGGCCATGATTGGAATGCTTTTGATCAAAGGACTACTGAATCAGGGCTAAATGACATCAACATCTAGGCTGTCAGTTATTTATTCTTTCTTAGACTGAAATTGAACAATCTCCATTATTTTTCTGTATGTCATCTTTGTTTTGTTGGCGTTTTTGTTACCATATTTCCGTAGAAATACAAGGAATTTGTTTATGTTCTTTTTTTAAAATAATGAAGAAGTTAGTAGAATAACTTTGTCGTTATCAAATTTAATATTTAATAACAGCTCTATTTTAAATTGTTGTTTGGAACTTAGATTAACATGAAATTTTGATGGAAGGTTATAATTTAGATCACTTAAAACCAGGAAATTTTCTGTCATAGAAGCAGGGATAGTCTCAGGTGGTTTGGTTTCAAAAGGATTAAAACGGTTGATAGAATCAATTAAAATATATTGTTTTCTTCGCAAGAATTTGTTTCAAAAATTTTGTTATTTTATTTATTAGAAAAAAAAAAAAAACTGTTTTACATTGGTGTTTTCCATGTTAGCATGGCTAGAATGGTTTACTTTTTGAATCTTTTGATTTCATGGTTGGATGCCCTTCCTACCATGGCCAACCAAACGTAAAGTAGGAATGGTGTGTTAATCAAGCAAAATAAGAAAGTAGCGTTAATTGCCTTACTCAGAGATAGAAAATCTCATAGTTGTGAAATCTGAGCTTAATCAGTAGTACAATAACTTTAACTCATCTTCTTCCTAATAATCTCAATATCTCCCTCACTCTCCACTCCCTCTCTTTTTTTCTTCTAGGAAGTATTAGAATATTTAGATACTTGCTTCAAAATAAATATGAAAATAAAGATTAGACTGGGGGGGTTTTTTTTATTTATTTTTTTTTTTTTTTATCCCGTGAATTCCTCCAGACAATTCACTATAATAAAGCATTTTGTTCTGTGATGGCAATTCTTTAAATAAACAGAAATATGAATTGAATTTATAATGGTTGAGAAATTGTTAAAATTGTGCACATTTTCTAGAAATTACTATTTCAGATCCTAATTTATAAAAATTCTTCATATATATTTTTTCTCTCTTTTTTTTTTTTCTTTTACAGCATTCCATAATGGCTGCTAATACCTGCTATTGTTGTTCAGATAAAGGGAAGACGTCCGAAGAAATGGACTTGGATGAGGCTCTCAATGAACTCGGTATGCTGAGTACTGTCACAGAAAGCCGAAAGCAATACTTGCGAGAAAAACAGACGACCTCTCGTGTTGCAAGGCTTTACAAGAATATGGATAATAGGCAACAGGGCAAAAAGAAAATTGGAGTAATTCATTTTAATCCTGAATACATTGCAAAAGTTACAATAGGATCTAATCAGCCATCTTCCAATATCTGGATTCAAGACACATTTGAAGAGAATAACTTGGACTTTTTTAAGAATTACCAAAAAAGAACTGAAAGCATAGAAGCAGACATGCGTTCAAGGCGATTAGAGAGGTATCGTCTTGGTAGGATTCGTCGATTCCGGAGACCTTATGAAGTACCTTGGCGCCTAATGGAGCCATTACCTAGCAACGTTTCTCAAGAAAATGATAGTTTAGAACCTCAATCAAAATCTAACTCATCGTCTCCTATTAAATATACGTCGTCGTCATCGTCATCGTCGTCGTGTTCTCTTACAAGATCCCGTTCCTTTGATAATTTGAACTTTGCAATGCTAAAAATAGCTTCTGACATTCTTGAAGAGACGAATTTTTCTTTATGTAAGCAGGAAATAGAGACTGTTTCTGCTAATATGAGAAACCTTCAGGTGACTGAATAGTTGTTTGTTACAGTAAATCTATGAACGTATTATTTCACTTGTCAATTATTTCATGAGGATACATTTGGAGAGGGTGTCTGTGCATATATATATGTATATATATATATATATATATATATATATATATATATATGTAGATATACTTGTATATTATATGTGTGTGTAGGTATATCTATTTATGTATATGTATGTATATATATATATATATACATATATATAGATGCATATATATATGTAGATATATATATGTGTGTGTGTTTGTTTCTATGTATGTGTGTGTATACGCACATGCAGCTAAAAGAACATTTGGCCTTGATAATCTGGAAATATTTTAATAGATTTTCTTTTTTCTTGTAAACAAACATTACTTTGTATGAGAACTAAAAAAAAAAAAAAAAAATGTCATTCTTATTTATTTTTTGTCTTCAAATATTTTTGGAATTTCCAATTTCAGTGACTTATAAAATAATCATTGCTGTGAATGCAGCAAAATTTGGTGTTGTCTTGATTGAAGGCATTTAAAAAAATTTTTAAGTTTTTTTTTTTTTTCCTCCAAACTACTACAATGTGTTGGCCTCTTGGCCATTCTTGCACATATGATACAGGCAAGAAATATTTGTCAAAGAGAAATTCTATTTAAAATCTAATCTAGAATCAGTGCCTAATTCTGTGGAAAACATGAGCCAAATACATTAGAAAGATTGATCTGTACAAATATCTTGCCTTTTTTAAAACTTATGGAATTATGTGACAGTTGTAGGTTTCTCTTTTTTGTATTTTCAGTTAAAAAATATTTGAAATTATTTTCATTTTGGTCGAAATAAACAAATGGAATATATGTATTTTTTACTTTTTTTTATTTTTTAGTTTTTATTCTTTTTCTTTTTCAGTGTCTTTTATCTTTTATGGGTTTCAGTCATTGGGCTGCAACCCTTTTGGAGCACCACCTTTTAGGCTTTAGTGAACCAACTCAATACTAGTAGTTATTTAAAAAAAAAATTTTAACCTTAGTACTTATTGTGTTGTCTCTTTTGCTGAACTGCTATGTTATGGAGATGTAAACAAACCAACACCAGTTGTCAATCAGGGGTGGTGGGACAGACACAAACATGCGCACGCACACATGAT
The DNA here is from genome assembly GCF_046866305.1 of Octopus bimaculoides. Lineage (NCBI taxonomy): Eukaryota > Metazoa > Mollusca > Cephalopoda > Octopoda > Octopodidae > Octopus > Octopus bimaculoides. The sequence goes on along the minus strand of NC_142937.1, from coordinate 62,534,967 downwards.
TGGCTTTCGGTTTCCATTTATCAAATCCACTCACATGGCTTTGGTTGGCCTAGGGCTATAGAAGACAACATCCTTATTGCCATGTGGTTGGGAGGCACACTTCTTAGACTCATCTGCACTTATGCCTCTATCTATTTATTTAACATTGTACACTTAATCATAGATTTCACTTTGCTCATGCTGTTAATACCATGAGAAAGGCATGAACATTGCATAAGCTTATTTTCAATAGTTTATGTACCTATGAAAAATTCATACGTTTGTATTTCATTGCACACATCTTGAAATTGGTATAAATAAGGTTTTTACTGATTTAATTATATATTACATCAGTTAATTAAAAGTAAAATTGTCATAGTCATTAGACCAGTGTTTCTCAACTGGGGTCTATATAACGTTTGGCGGGGTCCATAAAGATTTTGTGGTTAAAGTAAATGCACAATAAATTAGTTATACTTCTATAATGCACAAAATATTTTTATAATTACATTTATACAATTCCTAATAATATTTAATTATAAAACTATCATATTTTTAAATATGAAATGGTTAGGATGAACAATCTGAGTGAAATAGGAATCAAAGGGATCCATGGGCAAAAAATGGTTGAGCATCACTGCACTAGGGCATTGGATAGAATACTTTATTGTACTTGTTCTAACACAGTGTGCTGTGAGTTCATATTCTGCCCTCAGTCAACTTTACTCTTCAGAGTTCGTAAGAAAAAGAACCAATTTAGGGAAGTAGGTTGGTGGAACTGTCAAGGATCGGATAAGATACTTTGTTATTAGTGCAAGTGCCAAACTGTATTATCATTTCCCTTGGACAATAGTAGTGACTTGCGGAAGGTATGGGCAACTTCAGGTCTTTCACACACAATCTCACCCAGGCCTACATAGGTACATGGTCAACCCTTACCTGGAAAATCCCTAGATCTGTCACTAAAACCAAATTTCTGTTTTCAAAATATGCTTTCCTATTGTTCGCATTTCCAGTGTGTTTCAATTCTTGAGAACCTCTATGAAAACAATTTTGTGCTTCTGCCACAAGTAAGTCACCAGTTTTTTTTCAGGGATAAGAACATTATGGCCAAATTTCCCCACCTATCAGTCCTGCAGATAACTGGATATGTATAAGTGACTTGAAAAATGAACAAACCCCCTCTTACGAATGATTTTCTTGGTCAACTTGGATTAGTAAGAACACCAACTGAAGCGAGTCTGTCGTTAATTTTAAATGCTTTTTACTGCTATTGATGCAGTAAATCCACCCACACCATAAGGACTTAAAAGACTACTTCCCTACAAAAGGGTTGTATCTCTAAAGTCAGGAATTTGTTATCATATATATATATATATATATATATATAGAGAGAGAGAGAGAGAGAGAGAGATAATGTGAGCTTGGAATTGGTAATTTCCACATGTTTACATGGTTTCAAGCAAAGTAGAACTAAAACAGCCATAAGACACATTACTGAGTTTCAGTTTCTTTGTCATGCACACACATTTGGCTGTGTGATAAGAAGCTTGCTTCCCAACTACACGGTTCCCAGGTCAGTCTCACTGCTTGGCACCTTGGGCAAGTGTCTTCTATTATAGCATCAGGCCAACCAAAGCCTTGTGAGTGGATTTAGCAGATGAAAACTGTAAGAAGCCCATCATGTATATATATATATATATATATATATATATATATATATATATATATACATATACACATATAGATATGAGGGATGACCACTAAGTGGACATCCATTATGCTAGAAGTAGATCACCTACGATCTGTCGACTTAGTGGTCATCCCTCTTATATGTATGTAACATAATTTTTCTGAATCTTCAGAATTTTTCAATATGCTAGGCCACTGGTTTTTAAATTGATATTAATCAAATTAATATTCAATTTATCACCCTTATTATTTAAATTTTGTATATATATATATGTGTGTGTGTGTGTATGCCTGTGTGTCTGTGTTTGTCCCCCCCATCACTGCTTGGCATCTGATGTTGGTGTGTTTACATCCCCATAACTTAGTGGTTCAGCAAAAGAGACTGATAGAATTAGTACTAGGCTTACAAAGAATAAGTTGTGGGGTCGATTTCTTTGACTAAAAGGCATTGCTCCAGCATGGTTGCAGTAAAATGACAAATAAAAGAATATATTATTTACATTATTTACATTTGACGGATATTCGTCCTCATCTTGTTTGTTGTTAACACAACGTTTCGGCTGATATACCCTCCAGCCTTCGTCAGGTGTCTTGGGGAAATTTCGAACCTGGGTTCTCATTCCTATCGCCATATGCCCACGGGCATATGGCGTAGTGGTTAAGAGCGCGGGCTACTAGCCCCAAGGTTCCGAGTTCGATTCACGGCAGCGACCTGATTAATAATAGTAATAATATAATAATTATAATAATAATATAATAATAATAATAATAGTAACATCGATAGGAATGAGAACCCAGGTTCGAACTTTCCCCAAGACACCTGACGAAGGCTGGAGGGTATATCAGCCGAAACGTTGTGTTAACAACAAACAAGATGAGGACGAATATTCGTCTAATGTAAATAATGTAAATAATTCCTCGTCCCTTAAATATAGAACTGAAAAGGATATATATTACTTGTTTGTTGTTAACACAACGTTTCGGCTGATATACCCTCCAGCCTTCGTCAGGTGTCTTGGGGAAATTTCGAACCTGGGTTCTCATTCCTATCGCCATATGCCCACGGGCATATGGCGTAGTGGTTAAGAGCGCGGGCTACTAGCCCCAAGGTTCCGAGTTCGATTCACGGCAGCGACCTGATTAATAATAGTAATAATATAATAATTATAATAATAATATAATAATAATAATAATAGTAACATCGATAGGAATGAGAACCCAGGTTCGAACTTTCCCCAAGACACCTGACGAAGGCTGGAGGGTATATCAGCCGAAACGTTGTGTTAACAACAAACAAGATGAGGACGAATATTCGTCTAATGTAAATAATGTAAATAATTCCTCGTCCCTTAAATATAGAACTGAAAAGGATATATATATATATATTATAGATATATATATTTGTATATCTCGTGTCACCAGCACTAGTGACATCACCAAGCAACTTGTAAAACAAAGATTACCTTCAACTGAACTCCGTCAGCCTCATGCAGGCATTGAAAAGTGGATGTTACAATGATGACGATATATATAAAAATATATATCACATACATATAAAAAAAAAAGTTACCTTCTCGAGTCATGCTGATTCATAAGAGCCAGTTTCCGTGGCATATAAATTCCCAGCCTGGATGAGATGCTAGTCTGTCACAAGATTACTCATTTTTGCTAGCTGAGTGGATTGGGGCAGTGGAAAATGAAGTGTTTTGCTCAAGAACACAACGCATTTCCCAGTCTAGGAATTGAAACTATAATCTTATGATCATGAGTCCAGCATCCTTACCACTGTCATGTGCCTCCACCACACGCACACACACTCCAACATAGAACAGTAAAAATGAGTGCTCAGCCTCACATTGGTCAGCAAATGTACTTTGTGGGTTAACAAGGTACCCAATTGTTTCGTGTGAGATTTTCACAATTGTTCGATCTTGCCACATGGAATGTTAGTACTTCCATGTGGTGCACTTGAAGAGTTGTGAAGATCTCTTCATTTGCTTTGTTAACCCACAAAAAAAAAAGATTATATATATAAATGAAAAAATGTATGGTAAATAAACAAACAGCATAATGTATACTGAGTGTACAACTGGACAGGAGATACAGAGAAGGTCCCTAATTCTTCATCGGTTATCAACCAAATGTTAATCAGTTTCACACCATTAATGATAAGACTGAGAATTTCCCATGCTGGTGGTGCCTGCGAAAGTTGTGGAGAATATAGGGCCAAGAGCAACAAAACAATATAGAGTGGACATACGAAAGTGAATGTGATTTAAGACGACATAAATAAGAAATGAGCAAAATATAGCCTCAGGGCCAAAAAGACAAGAATGGTGGGTAACACTCAGAAGACATCCTAAAGGACAGAAAACAGTGAGACAGGAAGAATTTGTGACCGGTGTGAAAAAGGAAGAGAAAAAAAGAAAGGAAAGCTGGCCACGGATCACATGACAGCAGCAGGCAGTGGAGAGAGTGACAGAGATGAAGTGGGGGAGGGGGGAATGAGAAAGGCTAGGAATACAAGAGGGCGAGAGAGAGAAAAGAAAGAGTGAAAGCAAGAATTTAAAGTCACATGGATATATAAGAAACTTACTGTTAATACAAGTCGGGGTGCATTGTGTTCCATTACTTAACAAATGAAGATATGTATGATAGATAAACATAACAGTAGATTTTTTATATACTTAGCGGTTTGGCAAAAGAGGACGATAGAATAATTCCTGGGGTTGATTTCTTCAACTAAAGGCGGTGCTCCAGCATGGCTGCAGTCAAATGACTGAAACAAGTATAAATAAATAAAATAAATCCATGTGATTAATTCTTGCCTTCACTCTTTCTCCTTTTCTCTCTTTTGCCTGCTTCTATTTCTAGCTTTTCTCCTTTCCCCCCCTTCATCCCTACTCCTATTTTCTCTCTCTCACTCATTCTCTCCCACTCTCTTGCCCTCTTTCTCCTCTGCTTGCTGCTGTCATGCATGGAGGCGCAATGGCCCAGTGGTTAGGGCAGCGGACTTGCGGTCATAGGATCGCGGTTTCGATTCCCAGACCGGGCGTTGTGAGTGTTTATTGAGCGAAAACACCTAAAACTCCACGAGGCTCCGGCACGGGATGGTGGCGAACCCTGCCGTACTCTTTCGCCCCAACTTTCTCTCACTCTTATTTCCTGTTTCTGTTGTGCCTGTAATTCAAAGGGTCATCCTTGTCACATTGTGTCACGCTGAATATCCCCAAGAACTACGTTAAGGATACACGTGTCAGTGGAGTGCTCAGACACTTGCACGTTAATTTCACGATCAGGCTGTTCCGTTGATCGGATCAACAGGAACCCTTGACGCTGTAAGTGACAGAGTGACAACAACAAGCTGCTGTCATGTGACTCATGGCCAACTTTCCTTTCTTTCTCTCCCTTTTTCACACCAGTTGCAAATTCTCTATGTTTCAGTTTTCTAACCTTCAGGATGTCTTCTAGGTGTTACCCACCACTCTTGTCTTTTTGGCTCTGGGGCTATATTTTGCTTCTTTCTTATTAATTTTGTCTTTGTCCATCGTCTTAAATCACAGTTATTCACTTTTGTATATCCACTCTGTATTGTATTGTATTGTTTTGTTTGCTCTTGGCCCTATATTCTCTGCAACTTTCACAGGCACTGCCAGCATGGGAAGTTCCCAATCTTATCATTAATGGTGTGAAACTGAGTATGACCATTTGGCTGATAACTGATGAAGAATTAGGGACTTTCTGTGTGTGTCTCCTGTCTGATTGTACATTCAGTATATGTTATGTTGTTTGTTTATTTACCATACATTTTTCATTTATTTAGTAATGGAACACAACGCACCCCGACTTATATGTATGTATATATATATATAGCGAGAGAGAGAGAGAAATGTATATATACAAATAAATCTGTGTGTGTACATGGATATGCATGTATATGTATATATGGGAACAGCTTTTCTTTTGTACATGTTTCAATTGTACCTTAGCTTTATCTTATTTATTATAGATTTTCTATATTTTTTTATTGGATTGTTATTGTTAGTTTGGAACAACATGGTTCCTAAATCCATATTTTACACATCAGACATTCACAGTCACATGTTCAAGAATTGTATTACTTCATATACATTAGTTAAATTTCTAGAAACTTACTTACCAGAAGTCGTGTCTTGTGTTGATCATTATACCAATAACAATTGAAAGAAACAGACACACACACTGGTTCACTACCACTGCTTTATCTTACCAACTAACTGTCCAATAGTTTGTTGACTAATCAATCAATTAATAGTTTTGTCAGTCCTTTCGTCGTTATTCATGACCCATCACTGACAAGCCCTCACTCTTCAAACCAAATACAAAAACCTGTTGGAAGTGTTTTTGACCCTAATGGCTAGTACTCATCTGTTAATTTTTGTTGAGCTCAAATATTTTGAACTCAGGTTTTCATTTTGGTGTCCATGTTTTAATTTTTTGATGTATGTGCTGTTTACATGTTTATTTTAGCATTCTGTTGCATGATGTGCATGGCTTCTACGATTAATCTTCTATTTTTGTGAGGAGTTTTATAGAAAATGCAAGCAATGTTCATGGCCTAGCCCAGAGAGGTATCATCTTTTCAGTAAGATGAGGAGATCCACGGTCTCCCAAGGCTAACATCCTTCCAAAATACAAACATATGCACACACACATACATCTATATACATATCCATACACATGCATCAGCTATATGAAAACACACACACACACACACACACATATGTTGGGAATGTTAATGCTGCAGTAATTACAAAAATGAAATTCAATAAAAATTAAATTTAACCTTTGAAAAGGCAATAACAACTATAATAAAAAAAATAATAAATGCACCCTTTTAAAGTCTAGCCAGGCTCATGGGCCCGGTTTCCTGGTTTCAATGGCATATGTGTTCCCCAGCTGGACGGGATGCCAGTCTATCGCAGCGTTACTAATTTTTGCCAGCTGAGTGGACTGAAGCAACGTGAAATGAAGTGTTTTGCTCAAGAACACAATGTGTCGCCTAGTTCAGGAATTGAAACCACAATCTTATGATCATGATGCTGACACCCTAACCACTAAGCCACGCGCCTCCACAACAACTATAATAATAACAATAAAAATGAAAATAAGAGCAAAAACAAGATAAAGTTAAAAAATAATAGCTACAATAATAAGGATCATAAATATAATAGATATAGAAATATCAAATATATTAAATAGATAAGTAATAATCCTTTCTACCATAGGCACAAGGCCCACAATTTTGGTGGAAGGAGTAAATCAATTACATCGACCCTCCACTATGCTTGACTGGTACTTCTTTTATCAACCCCGAAAGGATGAATGGCAGAATTTGAACTCAGAATGTAAAGACGAACGAAATGCTGCTAAGCATTTTGCCCACCATGCTAACAATTTTGCCAGCTTGCTGCCAATAATACTAATAACAACAATCAGTTAGTTAAGAAAAAATAAAATGTAGAAATGAAATTATGATAATAGGGAAATATATAATAATAATAATAATAATGCATATGTTATATGAGCAATTATGTAAAACATTTATTTTTTAAAAATGTATGAAATGTGTATATGAAAATATATATGTGCATATATAAATGATTTTAGGTGGGGTGTGGACAGAAAATATAATTATGCATAAAATTATATGAAATATTGATATAAAATTATAGAAAGGTATAAAAAATATATGTAGGCGCAGGAGTGTCTGTGTGGTAAGTAGCTTGCTTACCAACCACATGGTTCCGGGTTCAGTCCCACTGCGTGGCACCTTGGGCAAGTGCCTTCTACTATAGCCTCAGGCTGACCAAAGCCTTGTGAGTGGATTTGGTAGACGAAAACTGAAAGAAGCCTGTCGTATATATGTGCGTATATATATATATATATATATATATGCAAGTAAAAATAAATACAAAAAAGGTGGTTTTTTTGTATGATTGTGTATAGAGGAATATATTATTTTGTTTAAAAGAGTTCCAACACTGTCTGTTTTTTATGTTTTATTTATATTCCTGCAGAACCAATGTGGGGTATAGAATATGGAATATACAATATATAATATAATATACAATATATAATATAAAATAAAATAAAATAAAAATGGATGGCACCATGAAAGAAAGTATTGAATGTAGATGAAATATTGAGTGTTCAATATAAAGGATCAAATATATAAATATAAATATATAAGGGCGACTCGAGTTTCAGGGCTATTTCCCTTCGTCATGGCCGGTATGACAGACTTTAACAGACAGTCTGTTAAAGTCTGTCATACCGGCCATGACGAAGGGAAATAGCCCTGAAACTCGAGTCGCCCTTATATATTTATATTTATATATTTATATATTTGATCCTTTATATTGAACACTCAATATTTCATCTACATTCAATACTTTCTTTCATGGTGCCATCCATTTTTTAAAAATTTTATTTTATATTATATATTGTATATTCCATATTCTATACCCCACATTGGTTCTGCAGGAATATAAATAAAACATAAAAAAAACAGACAGTGTTGGAACTCTTTTAAACAAAATAATATATATATATATGTATATGTATCTGTGTTTGTCCCCCCAAACTTAGCGGTTTGGCAAAAAGAGACTGATAGAATAAGTACTAGGCTTACAAAGAATAAATCCTGGGGTCGATTTTCTCGACTAAGGGCAGTGCTCCAGCATGGCTGCAGTCAAGTGACTCAAACAAGTAAAAAAGAGAGTATGTGAATATAGGTGCAGATACATTATTGTAAACACACATGCATATCTGCATATAAATATGTACATGCACATCTATCCATATATGTACGTGTATAAATCTATATAAACTTGATAACATTAATAAAATTATTAAAAATAGTGTTTCTCACTGCTTTTTGGTTAGTTGGACACCAAAGTGTGCAGATGCACTTGGTGTGTAGTGAACTGCCGAAAGTTTTGCTTTTGGCTTTTAAACAGATGATAGAGTCCAATGAATACTTCAGACTTTGCCACCTTTCTCCGGTGCAGACTTTACATCCTCTACTACCATTGGTGTAAAGTTTTCATCTTCTCAGTATCTTCCAGTTGATGGAATTCTTGTTGGACCTCTCTTTGAAATCCTAAATGCAGTTGGAGAGCAGTGTGGTGTTGCATTTGTTCCAGTCTCTTTAGGAAGAGTTATGATTATTGAATCTTCTGTGAACACTACATACTTCCTAACCCTTTAACATTCAGGTTATTTTATCAAATGTGGAGGTGCAATGGCCCCGTGGTTAGGGCAGCGGATTCGCGGTCATAGGATCACGGTTTCGATTCCCAGACCGGGCGTTGTGTGTGTTTATTGAGTGAAAAACAACTAAAGTTCCACGAGGCTCCGGCAAGGGATGGTGGCAAACCCTGCTGTACTCTTTCACCACAACTTTCACTCTTTCTTCCTGTTTCTGTTGTGCCTGTAATTCAAAGGACCAGCCTTGTCACGCTGAATTTCCCCTAGAACTACGTTAAGGGTACACGTGTGTGTGGAGTGCTCAGCCACTTGCACGTTAATTTCACAAGCAGGCTGTTCCGTTGATCGGATCAACTGGAACCCTCGAGGTCGTAAGCGACGGAGTGCCAACAACAACAACAACATTTTATCAAATGTAATACTTGTTTATTCACATTGTTTTGAATTAATCATACATTATCTCATAGGTTCAAAATTTCGATGACATGACTCTGTATTTTTAGAATAACATATGGTAGGTATGAGAGGCTGATTCTGGCTGGTTTGAATATAAAATAGAGAAATTTAGGCTGGATACAGCTGGTTTAAATGCTAAAGGGTTAATAATACATGTGGGTATTGTTTGTATAAGCTGTTCTGACTTGCACCTCAAATATTTTAGCCTCAGCATCACAGTCTCCATCTAATGGGCACAGCTCTGTATTTCTATAAGAACAGCCAGCTTCTTTAGGGTGTGTATATTTGTGTGAGCCTATTCCTTTGAGGTTGGAGTTGGAGATAAGCTAATCTTCAAGTTGTGCATATTGAAAAGTTTATAAGTATCTGTGATTAGCAGGGAAATGTTTATCTGTTGATGTAAAGAAGAACTAATTTTGTCCCTAAAGCCCTCTTCTTTCAGTGCATTGTTATAAATGGAGGTGCTCCTTTATTAAAAGTTTCCTTATCAGGGAACTTTGAGACTCTGCAGCTAATAGGTGCCAGTGTGACTGTGTGGTAAGAAGTTTGCTCCCAACTACATGGTTCCAGGTTCAGTTCCACATGTATGACATCTCAGGCAATTGCCTTCTACTATAGCCCTGGGCTGACCAAAGCCTTGTAAGTGTATTTAGTAGATGGAAATTGAAAGAAGCCCTTCATGTGTGTGTGTATATATATATATATATATATATATATATATATATACATGTGTGTGTGTGTTTGTCCACTGCTACCGTTTGACAGCTGGTGTTGGTGTGTTTATGTCCCCATAACTTTGCAGTTCAGCAAAACAGACTGAAAGAAAATGTACCTGACTTAAAAAGAAAAATAAATACTGGAATCGATTCATTCAACTTAAATTCTTCAAAAGTGCTCCAGCATGGTCTCCATCTAACGGCTGAAACAAGTGAAAGATAAAAGACATTTTTACACCAATTTTCTAAAAACAAGGTTGTAGCAAGATATGATGCCGATGTAAGTCAGCTACTCATTTGGCTTCCTTTAAGACTTCTAGGTGTTGTTAAGTCCAGGGATACAGCTATTAGGTTGTAGTAACCACTGACAGGTTGGTATCGATAATATCATTAGGTTGGAGGACATGAGTACCTGAATAATGTCACTCCTCAATTTCTCTTGGGCAAGGCTGTTGTTGGCCTTCTTGGAGATGGCTTAGTATAATTTTTGCATATTCCAAGAGCCACAGCAGCTAAAGATCAGACCCCCCCCCTATTGTATCAAGCAGCAACAAGCTAATCAGGTTACATAACTCTGCTCTATCATGACCCGACACCCACACCACGTTCATGTTGAAGATATGTCTGCATCAGATCTCTTGACCCATTCAGATCCCTATGCTAAAGAGCAGTGTCCCTCTAACGTGATAGATTATTTCCATGTCACAGTCACTTAGGGTGGTTAATCTACCTGCAAAGTATATATGTGCGTGTGTGAATGTGTATATCATCATCATCATCATCATCATCCTTTAACGTCCGCTTTCCATGCTAGCATGGGTTGGACGATTTGACTGAGGACTGGTGAAACCAGTTGGCTACACCAGGCTCCAATCCTATTTGGCAGAGTTTCTACAGCTGGATGCCCTTCCTAACGCCAACCACTCAGAGAGTGTAGTGGGTGCTTTTACGTGCCACCCGCACGAAGGCCAGTCAGGCGGTACTGCACACATACATCTAATACAATAATGAGCATAGTGTTTTTATATATTTGTATATATATATATATATATATATATATATATATATATATATATATATTTGTCCAAAATCATGCAGGACAGGAATAGGAGAAAGAGTAGTATAAGTGAAGAGAAAGGAGAGAAAATAGTAATTCAGTGAAGAAGTAGTGGGAGTAATAGCCTTGACTGAGAGGGAGTGAGAGAAAGAAAGTGGCAAAGAGTGCATCATGTATCTTCTGTTTTTCTCCGTCACAACATATGAACGAGAAAGGAAGTGGTGAAAAAAAATCAGCGTTTCAAATCTGCGTGAACATATGTGTGTGTACGTAAAAGGGAGGTATGTGAATGCTTGTGTGTGTGTGTGTGCAATGGATATGGGATGGTGAACGTTCAACGCTGAAAAGAAAAATCAAGCAGCATTTCAACTCTGAGTATATGTGTGTGTATGTACAAGGGAAGTATGTGAACATTGACAAATGTATTAATTTTATTTACCATCCATATCTTCTACTGTAATAATACTCTTGTGTATTTCTCTGTCACAACATATGAATGAGAAAGGAAGGGGTGATGGCAAACTTGGTAGTGGGATGATTGAAGTTCTATGGTAAACATTCAGCGCTGGAAAGAAAAATCAAACAGTGTTTCAACTCTATACGTGTGTATGTGTGTGCATGTACAAAGGAAGTATGTGAATGTTTGTTTTTGTGATTATTATGTACCTTATTTATACATAAATACTACAATTAGCTGTCATTTTTGACGGCACAGGGTCAGCTAGTATATATTATAAACAAAATGGAACACACATACACCAGGTATGTGTGTTGTTAGTTTGTGGGTTGGATGCAGTTTTTAAGCATAAGAGAATATATTCTCTATGTGCCTGGTGTTAAAAAACACCTGAAAATAAGTCATAGTCAATCAAAACAACTCACATAGGTCCCTTCTCAGAATGACAGACATAGATGTTTCATCGTTGTCAATGCAGCATACTGGAACAAAACCTGCTGCAAGCCATATCATCAGCTATGACTATATGCTAAATGGTTTAAACACCATCTGCTAGCATGTCCGAACGTTTCATGCCATGGAAAAGATTCAAGGTATATAAACAAAATTGAACACACATACACAAGGTATGTGTGTTCAATTTTGTTTATATACTTTGAATCTTTTCCATGGCACACAAGGTGTGTGTGTGTGTTGTTAGTTCATGGGCTAGCGTGGTTTTTAGGTATATAAGAATATATTCTCTTTGCACCAGGTATACAAAATATCTGAAAGTAAGTTATATATATATATATATATATATATATATATATATATATATATATAACTGACTTATTTTAATACAATATTTATGTGTACAATTTCATAAATGTTTGTTTGAGTAGAATTTATTATAATACAGATGTGACTAATTCAGAGAAGCATTACTTTCATTATTCCCACATCGTCATTCTCATAATTGAACACTGTAATTTTGGTTCAAATTGAAAGTGTGAAACTATTTTCACTTTCTAATGAAATCTGGTCGTTGTAACTTTCAATATCAGCACATTTCACTGTTGGGTGATGGAGGGTAAAGTCACATAAGTATACTAAGACACACAGACATACATCAATGCACACCTCAAGCCTATCTCTGTCCCTGTGTGTGTCTGACTGTGTCTTTAGATGTGTGTGTGTCAGTTGTCGCAAAAATGTATATACTGACAGGCACAAACACTGTCATTCTTAAAACTTTTGATTCTTTGAAAGTGCTAGTATCACATAAAAAGTAATCTTGCTGGTGTCACATATAAAGCACCCATACTGGTATCGTATAAAGCACCCATGCAGGTGTCACACATAAGGCAACCATGCTGGAGCCATGTATAAAGAAACCATGCTGGTGACACATATAAAGCACCCTTGCTGGTGTTGGCACCACATAAAAAGCACCCAGACCACTTTGTAAAGTTGTTGGCATTAGGAAAAGCATCCAGCCATAGAAACCATGACAAAACACTCAATTGGAGACTGATGCAGCTTTTGTCAAACCGTCCAACCCATGCCAGCATGGAATACGGACATCAAATGATGATGATGATGATGATGAAAGACATATTGTGCAATGTAGTTCTAAATATATAAAAGACAAGATGGTCATGACTAGAATGGGACATATTTATATCTCCTCTATCAGGGATGACTTGAAGTTTTAAAAACAATTAGAGATGCATTTACACTATTTTTCCACATGTTCTATGAATTCACATGTAGTATCAATACAAATTTGTAACATTAGTTGATGATTGTCTTAAGATGTTAGTCCTTGCCATGGATATAGCACAGTTCCAGTTTTAACGGCCCAGTTAAGTATTCACTGTAGAAGAGGATCTGTGCTGTTGTAAGCAGTTAGACATATAAGAATATATTTTCTTTAATTAACAGCCTGAGCCAATTGTACTTTTAGACTTAACAACAGAAAGTCTATTAAGTTCTCTCATAGTTGGCACTGATCATATGTTAAAGCCATGCACTAGAAGTTGCCTGGTTCCAGATAATTGCTAGAAGGTGGGAAGAAGAACAAAAGTGTTTAAGAGTATATAATGATTGAGAATGTTAAGTAGTTTTAAAATAAGTGTTGGCAAACATAGGGAGACAAAACATAATTATAGCCAGAGAGCTGCAATATAATAGCATGAAGCAGAATTAAAAGATTGTTAACTGGGTTGTCTTTTTTCAATCTGAAGGATCTGTTCTATCATTTGTATATTTTATTCCAAATTCAGTCTGAAGGGTCAACAAAGTACAAACCTATTAGAAGTATACTTCAGATTATGGAATTTAATCATGTTAAACAACTTTAGTGTATTGGAGTTGACAAAGGATCTTCTAAGTGGCTAATCACACTGTTAAAAATAGCAGTCAAATCTCATCTCTCTCAACAACCCTACCAATATACAAAGAGAAAAGAAACCGTGTAGAATGTATTTCTCGAGGCTAAACAACAACTTTATTAAGTTATTTTCATATTTGCAGTTAGATTACTAAACTAATTAATTGCTACTAAACTAATTAATTGCTCTGACAGTAAACAGAACACATGACACTGTTGTTAGTTATCATGTTTGATCACAGCATTGGACTGTGATACTGGATCATTATTTGCTGATTATTAATCATGATGTTGGATCATAATTTAACTAATGTCCTTTTTGACACCCAAAATCACTGTTGCAATCAGTTCACACAATTAGGAACAGTATTTGCTAATTAATTTAGTAGCAGTTGTTTCTGCTGTATTTTAATTAATGTGGTCTTAATATTACAATATTCTAATTAAATTGATATTGGTCTATTAATAATTAATAAAAGTAGCATAACTCATTCTTGGGTAAATAGATACTTGTAATTATAAAGAAATCTAATTACCTAAACACTAAAAGGCATAGATGATTGTTCAGTGCTGAACATTTTGGGTTCAAATCCCGTTTAGGTTGACTGTGCCTTTCTTCATGGAAGTCAAAGGCACTAGTTATTTAAAGGATTAAAGTGACAATACTCTTCTTTTAAAAAAGATGTATGTGGAAAATTTAGAAATTATAACTTCTGAGAATCTAATTATCATATTATATTACACACACATATATATATAAATATAAATGGAGGAATGAATTATCCTTTGTTTACAGTTAACACGGAAAATTCAATAAACAGTTACCAGGATAGCAAAATTCACGCAAGTAACAAGGATGTAGCAACCTATTCAAAGGTAGAAACTCCGGGTTAATGTGCAGTAACTTGTATAGTATAAATGAATAAATGGATTTAAATGCGGATGTTATTCAAATTCTTTTACTTCTGACATATGTATATCATCATCATCATCATATATATATATGTATATATATGCATATGTATATGTATATATATATATGTATATATATATATATATATATATATATATATATATATATATATATATATATATATATATATACTATATATAAAACAGAGATGTGTGTGTAATCGCTTTTCACGTGAAATCGACTTCACCAAATGCTTCCATACTTGTGATGCGTGAATAATTTGACCTCGGATGAATCTTAGGTTCTTCATTTGATTTTTTTAATTAAAAATAAATAATATTGCTTTATATTTAAGATTCACTTCTTTAAAAAGGGTCCTCAATGTCAACTTCCGGTATTGACGTAACAACAGCAAAAAGCTTCACGCTCTACAAAGACACACGTGTGTATGCGTGCACGTGCATGTTTGTAAGACACAGAGTGTGAGTGAGTCAAGGGCTGTGTTGTCATATGCATACATCCAAAGATGTATGTATATTTATGCATGTACGTATACATGACAACAAACCTCTTTCTCTCACTCACACTCTATCTCTTACAAACACACACATACATAAATGTATACAAACATATTTACAAAGACACACGTGTGTATGCGCGCGCGCGTGCGTGCGTGCGTGGGGGGTTCCACAATCGCCATTTATTTCAATTACTCTTGTGAGGATATTCACGTAAATCATTTTTTTCATTTAATCCCCATTTTAATTTTCGTAAAAGTTTCCAAGTACCAATGAGGCTTTTTGGCACATCTTCAATTTTCCCCATTCATGAGAGGCGCACAGCCATCATTCATCTGAGAGTCCATCTACAGAATGTCCTCTCAAATTTCTATACAGCATATTTGGCCTTTTTTTCTTCAAGTATATAAGCAACAATTTCATTCCCGAGCAACGCCGGGTGCCTCTGCTAGTATATATATATATATCTATATGTATGCATATGTATACATATATATATATATATATATATATATATATATATATATATATATATATATATATATGTCTGTAATTATGTATATATATATACATATATATATATACATATATATATACATGTATATATATATATATATATATATATATATATATATATATATATATATATATATATGTATATATATACATATATACATATATATACAGATACATATATATATATAAATATACATAATACATACATACATATATATATGTATATATATATATATATATATATATATATATATATATATATATATATATATATATATATATATATATATATATACATACATATATATGAATTCATCTGATGGAAATAGTTTCTTTATAAAGATCTAATGTTTTCATTAATCAATTAAAGGAGTCGTTGGAAACAGCCATAATGGATTGACACCTGTACTTTTCTGTTACTCTGTTATGCAAACACACACACACATACACACACACACACACACACACACACACACACACAGACACACACACACACACATAATATATACACAGATATATATATCATCGTTTAACGGCCGCTATCCATACTGGCATGGATTGGATGGTTTTGACAGGAGCTGGCCAGGCAGAAGACTGCACCAGACTTCTGTATCTGTTTAGGCATGGCTTTTACGGCTGGATACCCTTCCTAACATCAACCATCCCAAAGAGTCCAAATATATATATATACATATATATATACATATATATATATATATATATATATATATATATATATATATATATATACACATACATATATATATATATATATATATATATATATATATATATACACATACATATATATCTTTTCTCCATTATCTTTTACTAGCAGCAATCATTAGACTGTGGCCATGCTGGGCAATATCAGTC
>NC_142937.1:62495662-62513162 GCF_046866305.1 Octopus bimaculoides | reverse complement strand
GTGTCTTCTACTATAGCCTTGGATCAACCAAAGGCTTGTGAATGAATCTGGGAGATGGAAACTGAAAGGAACTAAAGGAACTGATGGAGGGAGTGAGCTTATGTGTACACAAACATTTGATCACTATAAACAAATCATCTGTTTGGTTGTTCGGTAAGAAATTGTCAAACCCTCATATGTCGTCTAACAACAGGAGAGTCCATCTTATGTGTGTGCATATATATATATATATATATATATATATATATATCATCATCATCATCATCATCCGCTTTCCATGCTAGCATGGGTTGGACGATTTGACTGAGGACTGGCGAACCAGATGGCTACACCAGGCTCCAATCTGATCTGGCAGTTTCTACAGCTGGATGCCCTTCCTAACGCCAGCCACTCCGAGAGTGTAGTGGGTGCTTTTACGTGCCACCGGCATGAGGGCCAGTCAGGTGGTACTGGCAACGACCTCGCTCGAATGTTTTTTTCACATGCCACTGGCACAAGTGCCAGTAAGGCGATGCTGGTAACAATCACAATCACACTCAAATTGTGCTATTTATGTGCCACTGGCACCTAAGCCAGACAGCTGCTCTGGCAATAATGACACAAGCACACACACACACACACACACACACACATATATGCATGCAATATCAACTCCTACCATCTGAATATTGGAAAAGTGTTACCTGTATCATAATGATTTGCCCTGGGTATCAAAATACCAACATCATGATTGCTGCTCAATGCCCTGAGAACAGTGTAAATGTTGTAAAACCTGACATGAACAGCTGAGATTCTGAAGCTGTGACCAGCATGAAAGGACACAGCAAGCATTCTGAGTGTGTCACATGCCAGAATTAATTCAGCAACTGCAGGACTGATCCTTATGGTCAATTCAGATGACTGTGTGCCGGGTCTTCTCAAGCACAGCATATTTCTAAAGGTCTTGGTCACTAGTCATTGCCTCGGTGAGGCCTAATGTTCGAAGGTCGTGCTTCACCACCTCATCCCAAGTCTTCCTGGGTCTACCTCTTCCACAAGTTCCCTCAACCGCTAGGGTATGGTACTTTTTCACGCAGTTATCCTCTTCCATTCTCACCACATGACCATACCAGCACAGTTGTCTCTCTTGCACACCACATCTGATACTTCTTAGGTCCAACTTTTCTCTCATGGCATTTACACTCTGTTGTGTATGCACACTGACATTACACATCTAGCGGAGCATACTGGCTTCATTCCTTGCAAGCTTACGCATGTCCTCAGCAGTCATGGCCCATGTTTCACTGTCATGTAGCATGGCTGTTCGTACACATGCGTCATACAGTCTGCCTTTTACTCTGAGTGAGAGGCCCTTTGTCACCAGCAGAGGTAGGAGCTCTCTGAACTTTGCCCAGGCTATTCTTATTCTAGCAGCTACACTTTCAGAGCACCCACCCGCCGCTACTGATTTGGTCACTTACGTAATGGAAGCTATCAACTATTTCTAGCTTTTCTCCCTGGAATGTAGCAGAAGTTCTCTGCACATTTTCAGTGTTTATTGCTCCTGAGCATCTGTCACATTCAAAAACTATCTTCCCAGTTATCCTTCCTTTGATATTGCTGCACCTCTTATGTGTCCATAGCTTACACTGGGTACATCTTATAGAGTTTCTACCTACATCTTTTCTACGGATCAAGCAGGGCCATCTACCTGAAGGGATTTGTGGTTTGTCTGCCTTCCTACTTATTAGGACTTTGGTTTTAGCTAGGTTGACTCTAAGGCCCTTTGATTCTAATTCTTGCTTCCACACCTGAAACTTCTCTTCTAGTTCTGATAGTAAATCATCAATTAGAGCAAGGTCATCAGCATAGAGGAGCTCCCAGGGGTATCCTGTCTTGAATTCCTCTGTTATTGCCTGGAGGACTATGATAAATAGTAGGGTGCTGAGGACTGAACCTTGGTGGACCCCTACCTCTACCCAAAATTCTTCACTGTACTCGTTGTCAACCCGCACCTTACTGACAGTGTCCCTGTTCATGGCTTGCACAGTTCTCACTAACCATTCATCTATCCCTAGTTTCCACATTGACCACCAGATAAGGGATCAGGGAACCTTGTTAGAGGCTTTCTCCATGTCAACGAAAGCCAGGTAAAGAGGTTTATCTTTGGTTAGGTATTTCCCCTGCAGCTATCTTACCAGAGATATAGCATCAGTGGTGCTTTTCCCTGGCATGAACACAAACTGCATCTCATTTAAACTGACTCTCTCCCTAATTAGTTGGGCTATGACCCTCTCAGTGACCTTCGTTACCTGATCCAATAACTTGATACCGCTGTAATTATTTGTATCTAAAGCGTCACCTTTACCTTTGTAGCAGTTGACTATGGTGCTGCTACATCAGCCATTGGTATGACTCCTTCGTGTATCACCTGGTTAACTATAAGGGTGACTAGGCTATAGCCGACACTGCCAGATATTTTGAGCACCTCTATGGTGATTTCTGATAGGCCGGGGGCTTTCCCTGTCTTCATACTCTTAATTGCTTTATCTACCAAGGTACTGTCAACTCGGATAGCTGGTCCCTCTGTTGGGTCGACATTTGGCAGACTCTCTTTCTCCCATTCATTCTCTTTATTGAGCAACCTTTTATAGTGGTGTCTCCAAACCTGTCTCTTTGCAGCCTCATTTAGTGCAAGTGAACCATCATCCATGTGGACACATTTTTCTCCTACGGCATCACGATTCTCTCTCATATACTGTCTTGCAACACAAAATACTTCAAGTCTTTGGTCCTTACAGCACAGAACATTGGCAATTTTTTTCTTATCTGCTTCCCCTCTGGCTACATAAATAAATAAATAAATATATATATATGTATATATATTAATGTATATATGTATGTACTCATAAGCATGTACATATATACGCATATATACACACACACACACACATGTATACATATATGTAAGTATATATACATATATATGTCTATATATATATATATATATGTGTGTGTGTGTGTGTGTGTGTGTGTGTGTGTATATATATGTTTGTGTGCGCATATGTATGCACTTGTGTGTATATTTCTATGAGTGTGTGTATGCATGTGGTTATGCATTTAACACTCAGTTTGAGGCATGTCTAAGGAAGAGCAATAAAAATTACTCGACTCTTAACAATTGTTTACTAGTTTGACTGACTCCATTGATGAACAAACAGCATTAAGCACCATGTTATGCTTTCAGACGGAATATATAATGATGCAAGTTCTGTGAACTATTGAAAAACCATGAGTAATAGGAAATGATAGCTTTTTTTTTTTCTTGTAAGGTAAGGAAATAGCAATTTGATTGGTTAGCAAGACACAAACCACTAAGAACATCTTAAGAACAAAGATAATGCCTCAGAAATGTAAAAGTACAAAATTCTGTCACAGAAGGAAAACGAATGGGAGAATGTTTCAATCTCATGAAGCAATAGAAACAATGCCTCTAATTACCAAGAAGATAATTTGTTTCTAAAACACTAGAAACTAATAAGTCATAACTTAGGTTTCACACAAAATTAATTTTGGAAAGGAATTGAGTGTGATGCTAAGTCATATTTTTTTTTTAGGGATCCACAATTCTTCAGTAAGGAATTTTCAGTTGTGGTCATATCTAAACCATATAGTTTGACCCTTTAGTGTTCAGTTCAGGTTACTCTGTCAAAATGCAATCTTTTATCTTTTATCTTTTACTTGTTTCAGTCATTTGACTATGCTGGGGCACCACCTTGAAGGAATTTAGTCAAACAAATCAACCCCACGATGTATTTTTTTTAAGCCTAGTATTTATTGTATCAAATATCTTTTTGGTGAACTACTAAGTTACGGGTACATAAACACACCAACATCAGGAGTCAAATGGGGGTGGGGAAACACAGACATAGAGGTACAGACACATAGACACATACATACATACATACATACATACATACATACATACATATATATATATATATATATATATATATATATATATATATATATATATATATATATATATATATATATATATATATATATATATATATATATATACATATATATATATATACACATATATATGTGTGTGTGATTGGCTTCTTTCTGTTTCCATCTAGCAAATCCACTCACAAGGTTATAGTAGAAGACACTTGTCTAAGGTGCCATGTTGTGGAACTGAACCTGGAATCATATGACTGGGAAGTAAGCTTCTCACCACACACAGTCACACCTATTTATTTTTTCACATTCAATTAATCATAAATTATCTTGTAGCTTTGAAATTTTGGTGTGACTGTTCGTGTTTAGAATGACATTGTAGGGTTGTCTGAATATTTGGGTCAGATATGGTTGGTCTAGATACTAAAATCTCTGTTAAAATGATTAAATGAAATTTAATTAAAAGTAAGCCTAAACAGTAGGTAATTAATTAAAATTAGACTTAAAATGAAAGAAAACTTATCTTTTATTTTTTACTTGTTTCAGTTATTGTGCTGCTGTCATGCTGGGGCACCACCATGAAGATCTTTTAGTCAAACAAGTCAACAGTAGTATCATTTTTATGCCTCATACTTATTCTATCAGATTCTTTTTACCAAACCACTAAGTTACGAGGATATAAACAAACCAATACCAGTTGTCAAGCAGTGGTGAGGGACAATCACAAACAGAAACACACACACACACACACACACACACATGCACACACACACACACGCACACACACACACACACACACACACACACACACACATAACTGGCTTTTTTCAGTTTCCATCAACCAAATCCACTTATACGGCTTTAGTTAGCACAGGACTGCAGTAGAAGAGATTGAACCTGAAACAATGTGTTTGGGAAGGATAATTCTTACCATCACAGTTACGCAATAAAGAAAAAAGTTGTTAGCATTAGTAAGAATTCTTGTCCAGAATGATAAAGGAGACAACTTCAAAATCCAAATTTATAAAAAATTGAATAGAAGTATGCAGTGGGATGTATGACTGATCGTTGCTAAGTATAATAACAGCTTCAGACATGTTTCAGTCTTATCAGACCACCTCAGTAAAGAATGGTTTTGTTAGTAAATCCACATTAAATCTTTCCATATCATGATGAAATGATTGATGAATTACAATATGAACAATGTGATTGACATGAAATCAATCATAATAATCATGTATAGAATGAATTGTGTATAATTGTATTTGGTAAATTGATGCTGGCTAGCAGTATATCTATGTTCTTTCTTATGGTGCAATGTAAAAAGCACTAGTGCTGGTGCCACATGAAAATCACCCACGATGGTGCCATGTAACGAGCACTGGTGATGGTGCCACATAAAAATCAGTGGTGATGGTGACACATAAAAAATCACTAGTGATGGTGCCAAATAAAAAGCACTGGTGCTGGTGCCACATAAAAAAAGCATTGGTGATGGTGCCACATAAAAAGTACTGATGCTGGTGTCATGTAAAAAAAAACCATGCTAGCACCACATAAAAAGTGACCATGCTGGTACCATATAAAAAGTTTCCATGCCGGTACCACATAAAAAGCACCCAGTATACTTTGTAAAGTGGTTGGTGTGTAGAAGGGCATCCAGCTATAGAAACCTTACCAAAACAGACAATGGAACCTGGTGCAGCTCCTGTCAAATTGTATAACCCACGCCAGAATGGAAAACGAACATTAAAGGATGATGATGATGATGATGATGATGATGATGATGATGATGATGATGATGATGACTAGATACAATTAATAGTATATTGATTTTAAAATTCCATATATGGTGAGGAATCATGTCCATTGAGATATAACAATTGAAGAGATTGTTGTAGCTAAGAAGTTATATTTCTACACCCAAATAAATTAGACATTGTGTTCTTAGTGGTTAGTATCCCCTGCAGGGTCCAGCTGTTGCCACAACATAGAAGTATGTATGCCTCAATGACACTGAGAGCTATGCAAGTAGAGTACAAGTTCCTGGGAGGTGGGAATGCCATGCTAGACAGGTTAAAAGATAGAGGCCACAGTAATATGGACAACCTTTTCTTTGGAGGTAAAAACTGGTTTGTGTCAGAACAAAAGCCCCAATCTAGAAAAGGCAAGGTTACAAAAGCCTCAATGATTATTACAGAACCAACAAGATCTGAGAAAAGAAGGCCTTCCTTGGGAAACAGTAGGACAATGTATAAAACAGGAAGGACAGTACAGTCCAACGTTGAGAACAGCCAAGAAAAGTTGTCAATGACCTTTGTTCCCTATGGAACAAAGGTCTTAAGTAAATAGTGGTTAGTGTCTCACTGACCACTGAAATAGATATTTCCTTATCTAATAGGAAAAAAAAAGTATCATTTCATATTACTCATCGTTTTTTCAGTATTTCACAGAAGTTTCATCGTTATATATTCAGTTTGATATCATAGCATGGTATAGGATTAGTGTTGTTGGCTCATTAATAAATTCAAACTGGTAATCACTCATTAATAGTGAATTACTTTAATTAGTCACTCTTAGACATGCCTCAGAATGAATGTCTAATGCATAACTATACTCCCATGCACTCTACACATAAATCCACACACACACACACGTATACACACATAAATGGATGCATACATACACATGCACAAACACACACATAAATACACATACATGCACACATATACACACATGCATACACACACATAAATGTGCATGCACATACACACATACACAAATACACACACACATAAACACACATGCACACACACATACTTTTACAAAGTTATGTATGCATATGTTTTTGCTATAATATATTATGAGTTAGCATGGATTGCGTAGTTAAGTGATTCACTGAGATTTGTTTCACCTTACTTCAGCCGACTCAACTGATAGTGCATACTAATAGCAATTGTGAGTTAACCATGACATTATCATTTGGTGAAGAATCTTGTACTCACATCCACTTAAGTACCACAGAAACAACCACAGACAGATGCTTTTGGAGACTCAATATTTGTTGTTGGCACTCCGTTGCTTATGACGTCGAGGGTTCCAGTTGATCCGATCAACGGAACAGCCTGCTTGTGAAATTAACGTGCATGTGGCTGAGCACTCCACAGACACGTGTACCCTTAACGTAATTCTCAGGGATATTCAGCATGACATAGTGTGACAAGGCTGGCTCTTTGAATTACAGGCACAACAAAAACAGGAAGTAAAAGTGAGAGAAAGTTGTGGTGGAAGAGTACAGCAAGGTTCGCCACCATCCCCTGCGGAGCCTTGTGGAGCTTTAGGTGTTTTCGCTCAATAAACACTCACAACGCCCGGTCTGGGAATCGAAAGCGCGATCCTATAACTGCGAGTCCACTGCCTAACTACTGGGCCATTGCACCTCCAGAGATTCAATATAGAGTTTAACTATAATCATTTAAGTTATCTCTACAGATT
This sequence comes from Octopus bimaculoides, assembly GCF_046866305.1. Taxonomy (NCBI): domain Eukaryota; kingdom Metazoa; phylum Mollusca; class Cephalopoda; order Octopoda; family Octopodidae; genus Octopus; species Octopus bimaculoides. Next base: position 62,505,722 of record NC_142937.1, on the reverse strand, counting down.
TTCAATAGAATTTAGAACCAGCATTTAAAATTACAGCATTTCATATATGAATACAGCTATGTATACAATGCAATAGAAAATAGAAAATATTTAATGGGTGTACATGCATATTTCAGGAGTGCTTGCTCTTTCACCAGCCAATTCATTAACCATCCACTAACTCATTGCTTAAACAGCCATTAAATTTAGCAATGTTACACAACTGGATATACCAATTTTACATATTAAGAACATTCCTGGTAGTTGGTATGTACGTATCAATTGCTGGTAAGGACACCGTATTGCATTATGCAACCATAATATATATACCAGTTGCTAGGAATATATTTAACATGTAAAATTGGTATATCCAGTTATGTAACACCACTAAATTTAATGGCTATTTAAGCAATGTGTTTGTGGATGGTTAAGGGTGTTGGATGTGGTGCTGAAGAAGGAGAATGAACTCTTGAAATATGCATATACACCCATTACCTATTTTGCTATCTTTGATCCCGTTGTTTACATAGATGTATTCTTACATGAAACACTTTAACTTTCAGCGCTGGATCTAAATTCAATAGACAATTTGTAAGAGTTAACTTAAAAAAGTGAATGAATTGCACTGCTAACACAAGTAGGACACAGTTTTGTCTTATAAACCTTCAATATACTTGGAAGTATATTAATAATTGCAAAATGAAATACAGTGTCCCTACCAGAATTTAGTAACTCGGTGTTCCTGCCAACAGCAGTTACCTTTTTATTCCATCATAATATTTAACTGAGCCTGTTTAGTAATTGAATACATTACTTCTGAGCACAATTACAGAATAATCAATCACAAAACCAGTTATTGATAATAATAAACTCAGTATAGTTTTATCAATTATATTTATCATGACTCAGCACTTTTTCAAAAAGTGCACATAACCCAACAATTGGTGTGAGACATGCTTTATGGTCATGAAACACTAAACTCACAACCTGCAAAGTTACCAGATTTAAATCTCATGGACTACTACATTTGCAGCATTGTTGAAAGAGCGACTAATCAAGCTCGTCGCAAAGACCATTGATTCACCAAAAGCCACTGTTGTCCAGCTGATGTCCAGAATAAATTAAAACAGTTTAGTGCAGGCCTGTTGACGATTCCAGTCCTGCATCAAAGCAACCATCAAAACTGAAAGTGGATTTATAGAATAACATTATAAGAAATCTTATCAAGAACATGTACATAATTTTTTTTCTATTAAAATTCATTTGGCTTTTACTAGATAAAAGTTGTTTTATTAGATTACCAAATATGTCCTTTAATACCACCTGCACCCTATATACTTTTGCATGTATGCTCCTATGTATGAGAATTATGCTGAAATCTAAAGGAGTCCAGAAAATTTAAAACACAAAACATTAATTTACATTATTTACAATTGATGGATATTTGTCCTCATCTTGTTTGTTGTTAACACAGCGTTTCAGCTGATATACCCTCCAGCCCGCTTCTGGTGTCTTGGGGAAATTTCGAACCTGGGTTCTCATTCCTAAGGTATTTTTCGATGTTGTTATTATTATTATTATGCCATATGCCCGTGGGCATATGGCATAGTAATTAAGAGCATGGGCTACTAACTCCAAGATTCCAAGTTCGATTCCAGGCAGTGACCTGAATACTAATAATAACAACAACATCGATAAATACCTTAGGAATGAGAACCCAGGTTTGAAATTTCCCCAAGGCACCTGATGAAGGCTGGAGGGTATACCAGCCGAAACATTGTGTTAACAGCAAACAAGATGGAAACAAATATCCGTCAATTGTAAATAATGTAAATATTGTACATAATTCCTCATCTCTTATATATAGAACTGTACTACAAAACATTAAAAAAAAAAATTTAATAATTTGATAAACTGGATCAATTGTTTTTGACAAACTGGATTTATCTTTGTTGACAAACTGAGTCATTTATACATCCTGAAAGCAGAAGTTCCTTACATTGCCAAACTTGAATTCCTGCAAAGTTGTTATTCTTGTTGTCGTTGTTGTTTAACCCTAAATTAACATTCTATCCATGATAAACCTATTATTTTTTGTTCAATTATTTTTATTGTTATTGTTGTTGTTGTTGTCATCGTTGTTATATTTATTGCTATTATTATTATTTTTTCTTTTGACTTATGTTTTATTCCCGAACTCCTAGAATCTTGCATGCTTAGTGGTTTTGCTACCTGTAGCCTAAGATACCATGCTGTCTGTTCTTTTCAACTATCTAATACTACTACTGAGCATTCTATTACCCTTTCCTTTGTATTCCTCCTGATATCTTGTGATTATTATGACTATTATTATTATTATTATTATTATTATTATTATTATTATTATTATTATTATTATTATTATTATTATTATTGAGTGAGAGAGCAGCACATACCATCAAAGTGAAGCTGAAGTACAAATAAATGAAGCCTCTGTACCTATTATGACTACCCATCTGATAAGGGTACACCAGACACATGTATCATAACCGTATGTGCACTACATGATGATCTCACATCAAGATAAACAGCGCATGTGAGAATTTTCTTCAGGTCGAGTAGCCCATCCCACTCAAAAGGTCCCTGATTTATTATTATCATTATTAGAGCTAGCAAAATCGTTAGCATGCCGAGCAAAAGGCTTAGTGGTATTTCATCTGACTTCATGTTCTGAGTTCAAATTCCACCGAGGTCAGCTTTACCTTTCATCCTTTCGGGATTGATAAGATAAGGACCAGTTGAAGACTGGGATCAATGTAATCAACTTACTCCCTCCCCAAAATTACTGGTCTTGTGCTAAAATTTGAAATCATTATTATTATTATTATTATTATTATTATTATTATTATTGGCAGAATTGTGAGCATGCTGGGTGAAATACTTAGCTGTATTTTGCATATCACTATGTTCTGAGTTCAAATTCTGCCGAGCTCAACTTTGCCTTTCAACCTTTCAAATTTGATAAATTAAGTACCAGTGAAACCCTGGGTCAATGAAATCAACTAGTCCCTACCCCAAAATTTCAGGCCTTATGCCAATACTAAAAAGGATTATTATTATTATTGTTGCTGTTGTTGTTGTGTATATTTACAATTATGTTGTTTGATATGCCTTCCTTTTTTTTTTCAAACATTAAGGTGCTGATCTGAGAAAAAATTGGCAGATATTTTTTTGCAGTTTAAATGACTGCATGAATGCTCACCTGTTGACTCATCTCTTAGAAAGTATGTGTGCAGAGCTAAGTAGAACTACGCCAGTATGAAATCCAACCAGAATAAGAGAACCTGAATGGATATAATTAAGAACCGAATACCATCAGGTGACTCTCCTTTGGATGAGAGTCACCAGTAGTCTTCACAGCTGTTGACAACACTCTTAAAGACAGCTACATACAGAATTTTAACTGTTAATTCTCTTGTCAATGAGTGAACCACTTTTATGTCTGTGATTGCTGCTGCTAATACTAATAATAACCATTACACTGTAACCATTCTATGAATCCTTTTATTGAAGAGTTAAAGAAAAATAGCAGGTATAAAACATGCTAATGGTCAGGAATTTTCAAATAATTTGGCTGTAGATTCTCTGGTCTTCAAAGAGTTAAAGAGCCATATCTCTCCTAAATTTCTGTAATGGAGAGTAGTCTATTTCTGGAGTTTTATGCTTCACTAAATACATTTCAGGTTAAGTCGTCACCAGTTTCTGGACTGTGATCAAACCATACGTATCAAATAAAACAGATAAAAGAACCAAAGGAAATAAGTTTTGAAAGTAAAGCTGTAGTATTTAAGCTGAAGTCAGTGAAATGGTAATTGCCAAAGTGAATAATTGTGTTCTATAAACTAATGCAGGCTAGAACGATGTTTAATATAGGTTCAGTGCAAAATAGAATGATCTACAGATGCCACTACCCATGTGTGTGTGCATGCGTGTGTGTGTGTGCGTGTGTGTGTGTGTGCATGCGTGCGTGCATGTGTGTGCATGTGTTAGTATTGAGAGAAGGAGGGAATAATGTATTTTTAAGGGATGATAACGGTATTGTACTTTTGAAAAGTTGTAAGTGGTTAAGTTTCCTTATTATTTTTTTTTTTTTTTTGCTTTTCATATATTTCTATGTTTTTGAAATGAGGTAATTTGAGAATGGAGTGAAGTGAATGATGTGACCTTACCGAATTCCAAAAGCACACGTTCTGCAGGGTCGGACATGATGTAAGGTCCACAGACAACAGGTGGTATCCAAGAGAACAAGAAAAATCACTTGGAAGGCCTCCACAACAATGGGAAGATGATCTAGTTAAGCAATTTGTGTAAAGACTGATACAATCAAGACAGAACTGGAAACGCATTGTGACCAGTGGTGTTAACAGCATCTGATGGTCTGGCCAGTACTGTGATACTCTGATATTTTCATATACTTATAGGACTGGATTGAGTACTTGAGCAATTCTTTGTAAACTGTATGCATTTTCCATTGGCAGATAAGCACCATTGCAACATCGATACTTAATTATACAGGACTTAGCTTCTTGAAACAATTTCCAATGAACTTGCAAAACGTTTTGGGGCTGAGACATTTAAATAAATAATCACAGTTAGTACGAGGGAGATAATCATTTCTTCATTGGTAGGATAAAACCAGTGAGCTGGTAGAATTGTTAACACACATGGCAAAATGTTTAGCAGCATTTCATTTGTCTTTATTTTCTGAGTTCAAATTCCACCAAGGTTGACTTTGCCTTTCATCCTTTTGGGGTTGATAAATCGAGTACAGTTAAGTGCTGGGGTTGATGTAATTGACTTATCCTTTCCCCTGAAATTGCTGGCCTTGTATCAAAATTTGAAATCAATATTTGATGGGATTGGAGGTTTAAATTTGAAATTAAGAAATAAAGAACAAATAAGGAAGAAGGCACATTAAATATGCATATATTTAAGAAGACACATTAAATATGCATATATTTAAGAAGACACATTAAATATGCATATTTAATTGATATCTTTTTTTTGTTTGTTTGTTTTGATTACTTATTACAATGGTCTTAGAATTTCTGGTCTTAAGTAAGCATGTATTTCATTCTTTTTAGAACTCATCATCATGTCATAACTTGAGGGTGGAGGCACACAGCTTAGTGGCTTGGGTGTTGGACTCATGATCACAAGATTGTGGTTTCATTTCCTAGACTGATCAACGCATTGTGTTCTTGAGCAATACACTTCATTTCATGTTGCTCCAGTCCACACAGCTGGCAAAAATGAGCAATCTTGTGATGGACTGATGTCTCATCCAGGTGGAGAATATATATACCATGAAATTGGAAAATCATCCCTGACGAGTTGGCACGACTCAAGAAAGTAACTTGTCATCACATCTTTCAAGAAATTTTGGCAAATTGTATTTACAATATTTTCAATCTTTTGAAATATTTTCTAGCCCAACAAGAATATACATACATATATATATATATATATATATATATATATATATATATATATATATATATATATATATATATATAAATATAATATTTAAAATTATAATTTAGGGTATCTAATAGCAGTTTTGACTGCTATTTCCATGCTGGAAATAGTAGTCGAAACTTGACTCTAAAACCACATTAAATGTTCATATAGCACCAGGAGAGAAGACGAAGAGACAAAATGAACTAGCAAAAATTACTGGATAATTCCAGATCCTGGATTTCTGGCTCTGCATACAAAATGCTCTGCCTTCATCAGTGGAATACACTCAGAAAAGCACATAAATACAAATATATATATATATATATACAACATTATAATTTTAAATAATTATTACCTTTGATGGTTTTTATTCCCAGGCTGGTCACCTGATAAAATCGGTATTTAAATATCGATCTTATCCTCATTTATATAAATTGATATATATATATATATATATATATATATATATATATATATATATATATATATATATATATATAAATATATATCAGATTTTCAAACAGCCTTGTTGTAACAGCCTTGTTGTTTGGATAAGTTGAAGAAAACATAAAATTGCAAGATTATACATAGAAGAGAAATGATAATAAGAACTACTGTAACATAAATGACGAGGGGATAAAACAATCAACAAAAACATATCTAAACTACATTCAGCATTTATATACAACATTTAAAAAACTCATTACTCATCTATTCACAGCTATTCTTTTACTTTTGCAGTATAATTTATGAATCAAAGAAAAGATGGCAGATTTAAATGATTCTAAAATACAACATACTGTAAGAGAGAGGGAGAGAGGGAGATGGGGAGAGAAAGAAAAATAGGCAGATAGATGGGAGAGAGAGAGAGAGAGAGAGAGATGGGGAGAGAAAGAAAAAACAGACAGATAGAAAAAGAGAGAGAAAAATGGGGGAAAAGAAAGGAAAGAGAGAGAGAAACCTAGGGAGAAAGGAAGAAATTTTTTTTTCTTGTAACTCATGTTAACATTTATTTGGTTTGAACATGTTAACATTTTCTTGGTATTATCACATTTTCCTTCGTAGTTTTTTTTTTTGACGCATGTGTGTGTGGGTGTGGCATCTATAGTGTATAAAAATATAGAAATATAAATATGAATAAATATATGTATATACAATACATACATATATATACATGCATACATATATATTTTTATACACACACACATATATATATATACATCATCATCATCATCATCATCATCGTTTAACGTCCGCTTTCCATGCTAGCATGGGTTGGACGATTTGACTGAGGACTGGTGAACCGGATGGCAACACCAGGCTCCAGTCTGATTTGGCAGAGTTTCTACAGCTGGATGCCCTTCCTAACGCCAACCACTCAGAGAGTGTAGTGGGTGCTTTTACGTGTCACCCGCACGAAAACTGCCACGCTCGAAATGGTGTCTTTTATGTGCCACCCGCACAAGCCAGTCCAGGGGCACTGGCAACGATCTCGCTCGAAAATCCTACGGGAGCCAGTCAGGCAGTACTGGCAACGGCCACGCTCAAAATGGTGCATCTCATGTGCCACCCGCACAAGAACCAGTCCAGGGGCACTGGCAACGATCTTACTTGGCTTGCCGGGTCTTCTCACGCACAGCACATTTCCAAAGGTCTCGGTCAGTAGTCATCGCCTCGGTGAGGCCCAATGTACGAAGGTCTTGCCTCACCACCTCAGCCCAGGTCTTCCTGGGCCTACCTCTTCCACGGGTTCCCTCAACTGTTAGGGTGTGGCACTTTTTCACGCAGCTATCCTCATCCATTCTCACCACATGTCCATACCAGCGCAATCGTCTCTCTTGCACGCCACAACTGATGCTTCTAATGTTCAGCTTTTCTCTCAAGATACTTACACTCTGACGGGTATTCACATTGACATTACACATCCAACGGAGCATACTGGCTTCATTCCTTGCGAGCTTACGTATGTCCTCAGCAGTTACAGCCCATGTTTCACTGCCATGTAGCATGGCTGTTCGTACGCATGCGTCATACAGTCTGCCTTTTACTCTGAGTGAGAGTCCCTTTGTCGCCAGCAGGGGTAAGAGCTCTCTAAACTTTGCCCAGGCTATTCTTATTCTAGCAGCTACACTTTCAGCGCACCCACCCCCACTACTAACTTGGTCGCCCAGATAGCGGAAGCTATCGACTACCTCTAGTTTTTCACCCTGGAATGAGATAGAAGTTGTTTCCTGTTTGTTTACAGTCTTTATTGCACCTGAACATCTGCCACAAACAAAAACTAACTTGCTAGTTAACCTGCCTTTGGTGTTGCTGCACCTCTTATGTGTCCATAGCTTGCACCGGGTACATCTTATAGAGTTACTACCTACTCCTTTTCTACATACTGAGCAGGGCCATCTACCTGAAGGGGTTTGTGTTTTATCTACCTTCCTACTTATTAGGATTTTGGTTTTAGCTAGGTTGACTCTAAGGCCCTTCAATTCTAGACCTTGCTTCCACACCTGAAACTTCTCCTCTAGTTCTGATAGTGACTCCTCAATTAGGGCAAGGTCATCATCATAGAGGAGCTCCCAGGGGCAACCTGTCTTGAACTCCTCTGTGATTGCCTGGAGGACTATGATAAATAAGAGGGGGCTGAGGACGGAACCTTGGTGGACCCCTACCTCTACCCGGAATTCATTGCTGTACTCATTTCCAACCCTCACCTTACTGGCAGCATCTCTGTACATGGCTCGCACAGCTCTCACTAACCATTCTTCTATCCCAAGTTTCCTCATTGACCACCAGATAAGGGATCGGGGGACCCTGTCAAAGGCTTTCTCCATGTCAACGAAAGCCCGGTACAGAGGTTTATCCTTAGCTAGGTATTTCTCCTGCAACTGTCTCACTAGAAATAAGGCATCAGTAGTGCTTTTACCTGGCACGAACCCAAACTGCATCTCATTTAAATTGATTCGCTCCCTAATTAGTTGGGCTATGACTCTCTCTGTAACTTTCATAACCTGATCTAACAGCTTGATGCCTCTGTAATTATTTGTATCTAAAGCGTCACCTTTACCTTTGTAGCAGTTGACTATGATGCTGCTACACCAGTCATTGGGTATGACTCCTTCGTGTATCACCTGGTTCGTAATACGGGTGACTAGGCTATAGCCAACACTGCCAGATATTTTGAGCATCTCTGCAGTGATTCCTGATGGGCCGGGGGCTTTCCCGGTCTTCATACTCTTAATTGCTTTATCTACCCTGGTACTATCAACTCGGATGGCTGGTCCCTCTATTGGGTCGACATACGGCAGCCTCTCTTTCTCCCATTCATTCTCTTTATTAAGCAATCTATCGTAGTGGCATCTCCAGACCTCTTTCTTTGCATCCTCATTTAATGCAAGCGTACCATCATCCATGCGAACACATTTCTCTCCTACAACATCACTATTCTCTCTCCTACACTGTCTTGCAACACGAAATACCTCGAGTCTTTGGTCCTCACTGCGCAGAACATTGGCAAATCTTTCCTTATCTGCTTCCCCTCTGGCTAAATAAACCTGTCGCCTAGCCTCCCTTCTGGCACATTGGTACAATTCCCTGCTACCACCGTTCTTCCAGTCCTTCCAAGCCTGTTTCTTTTGTCTAATAGCCCTGTCTACCTCCTTGTTCCACCACCACGTTACTCTGGGTCGGGAGGGGTCCTTACACCACCCACAAATCTGGTCGGTGGCTTTCAACAGGTTGTCCCGCAGAAATCTCCAATTGTCTTCCACGTTGTATGATGCTATATCCCCTTCTATTTCGTTAAATGCTTCAAGTAACTTGTCTCTAAGTCTCTGTCCGTTTGCAGGGTCTTTAAGCTTCCACACCCTTCTCCTCCAAGCCTGTCTAATTCTGGGCACCCATTTTGCCTTGATCCCAAAGTCACTAACTACTAATCTATGTTGTGGGGTACATTCTTCGCCAGGGTAGGTTTTGGCATTTATAAGCCGCCCTCTTTCCCTATTTCTGGCGAGGATGTAGTCGATTTGGCTAGTGTCTGCCGGAGCGGTAGGTGACTAGGTGACTGGCAGGTTTCCTGAAGTTGGTATTGCAGACCATAAGATCGGTTGCATCACAGAACTCCAGCAGTCTGGTTCCCTCCTCGTTGCGGGAACCGAAGCCATAGCCTCCATGTATGCCATGGAAGCCTCCAGCACGACGTCCGACATGACCGTTGAAGTCTCCAGCCACAAAGAGAAGGTCCCTGTCACTCGCCGACGAGGTAGTTTGCAAGAGGGTGTCATAGAATTGGTCTTTCAGACCATCTGGTAGCCCCGGTTGAGGTGCATAGGCTGAGATGACAGTAGCTAATCTATGATGAAGCACTAGTCTGATCTTAAGTACTCTGTCACTTACTCTAACGACCTCGATTACCTTATCCACCCATTTCTCCGCTAGAAGTATTCCTACGCCCCCGACCCCGTCAGTGTTCCCTGCCCAGAAAATCTTGTACCTGTGTTCTTTGCCTGTGAGGAACCTCGCAGAACCTCCATCTTACTTCCTGGATGCAGCACATATCTACGCGTCTCCGTTCAAGCATCTCAACAAT